>NW_026005599.1:423450-475950 GCF_001458135.2 Marmota marmota marmota | reverse complement strand
ACATGTTTAAAAAAAGAAAATTATTTGTTTAAGAGAGAATTTTTTTTTTTTTTTTAGTTTTTGGTGGACACAACATCTTTATTTTTTTATGTGGTGCTGAGGATCAAACCCAGCACCCTACACATACCAGGTGAGCATGATATTGCTTGAGCCACATCCCCAGCCCCAAAACAGATAATTTTAAAGCTTCAAAAGCCTACCAAAAANAAAAAAAAAAAAAAAAAAAAAAAAAAAAAAAAAAAAAAAAAAAAAACAGCCCAGGACTCAATGGATACAAGACCTCCAAAGAATAACTAACACCAATATTCCTCAAATTATTCCATGAAACAGAAAAAGAGGGAACACTTCCAAACTCATTCTATGAGGCCAATGTCACCTTGATTCTAAAATCGGACAAAGACACAAAAAAGAAAACTTCAGACCAATATCTAAAAAGCAGATGCAAAAATTCTGAATAAAATTCTGGCAAATCAAATACAAAAAACATATCAAAAAGTTCATGCACCATGATCAAGTGGGATTCATCCCAGGGATGTAAGGTTGGTTCAACATAAGAAAATCAATAAATGTAATTCATCACGTCAGTATATTTAAAGATAAAAATCATATGATCATCTCAATAGATGCAGAAAAGCATTTGACAAAATTCAGCATCCCTTCATGTTCAAAACACTAGAAAAACTAGTGATAACAGAAACATATCTCAACATTGTAAAGGCTATCTATGCTAAGCCCCAGGCCAACATTATTCTAAATGGAGAAAAACTTAAGGCATTCCCTCTAAAATCTGGAGCAAGACAGGGATGCCCTCTTTCACTACTTCTATTCAACATACTTCTTGAAACACTGGCTGCAGAAAATAGATAAAAGAAATTAAAGGAATAAGTATAGAAAAATAAGAACTTAAACTAGCACTATTTGCTGATGATATGATTCTATAACTAGAAGACCCAAGAAACTCCACTAGAAAGCTTCTAGAACTAGAATTCAGCGAAGTAGCAGGATATAAAATCAACACCCATAAAACAAAGGCATTTCCACATATCGGTGACAAGTTCTCTGAGAGGGAAATGAGGAAAACTACCCCATTTACAATAGCCTCAAAAAGATACTTGGGAATCAACAAAATAGGTGAAAGATCTATACAATGAAAACTATGGAACACTAAAGAGAAATCAAAGACCTTAGAAGATGTCTATCCAGGAGTATCTACCATACTCTTGGACAGGCAGAACTAATATTATAAAAAAATGACCATACTACTGAAAGCACTATACAAATTTATGGCAATTCTGATCAAAATCCCAATGGAATTACTCATGGAAATAGAAAAAGCAATCATGCAATTCATCTGCAAAAATAGGAGACCCAGAATGGCTAAAGAAATTCTAAGCAGGAAGAGTAAAGCAGGTGATATCGCTATACCAGACCTTAAATTATACACAGAGCAATAGTAACAAAAGCAGCATGTTATTGTCACCAAAACAGGCTGGTACGTCAATGGTACAGAATAGAGGACACAGAGACCAACCCCCAAAATTACAACTACCTTATATTAGACAAAGGTGCCAAAAACATGCACTGGAGAAAGGATAGCATCTTCAACAAATGGTGCTGGAAGTAATGGAAATCCATATGAAAGAAAATGAGATTGAACCCCTATCTCTCACCATGCACAAAAGTTAACTCAAAATGGATCAAGGACCTAGGAATTTAACCAGAGATTCTGCATCTAACAGAAGCAAAAGTAGGCCCTAATCTTCAACATGTGGGATTAGGCCACAACTTCCTTAATAAGACTCCTATAGCACAAGAATTAAAGCCAAGAATCAATAAATGGGATGGATTCAAACTAACAAAAAAAAAACACTAACTTTTTTTTAACATTAAAAAAAAAAAAAACACAATAGAATAGAGAGTCTACTCCCTGGGAGCAAATTTTTACCCCTCTGCATCAGATAGAGCACTAATCTCTAGGGTATATAAAGAACTTAAAAATCTTAACACCAAAATCACAAATAATCCAATAAATAAATGGGACAAGGACCTGAACAGACACTTCTCAATCAACTAATATATATAAAATGCTCATCATCTCTAGCAATTAGAGAAATGCAAATAAAAACCACTCTAAGATACCATCTCACTCCATTCAGAATGGCAACCATTATGAAGACAAACATCAATAAGTGTTGGTGAGGATGTGGGGGAAAAGGCACACTCATACATTGCTGGTGGGACTGCAAATTGGTGCAGCCAATATGGAAAGCTGTATAGAGATTCCTTGGAAATCAAGGAATGGAACCACCATTTGACCCAGCTTTCCCTCTCCTTGGACTATACCCCAAAGACTTAAAAACAGCATATTGTAGGGACACAGCCACATCAATGTTTAAAGCAGCACAATTCACAATAGCTAAACTGTGGAGCCAACCTAGATGCCCTTCAGTAGATGACTGGATAAAAAAAATATGGCATGTATACACAATGGAATATTACTCGGCATTAAAAGAGAACAAAATCAAGGCATTTGCGAGTAAATGGATGGCATTGGAGAAAATAATGCTAAGTGAAGTTAGCCAATCCCCTCCAAAAAAATGCCTAATGTAGTGGGGTAGGGAGGGGTAACATGGGAGGAATAGAAAAATTCTAGATAAAGAAGAGGGGTGGGCAGGAAAGGGAGGGAGGCAGGGGATTAGCAATAATGGTGGAATGTGATGGTTATCATTATATAAAGTGCATGTGTGAAGACTTGAATTGGGTGTCATCATACTTTATATACAAGTAGAGATGAAAAACTGTGATATATACATATTAACAATTGTAATGCAAAAAAAAAACATGTATTATGGCATAAATTGACCTGAACATACTTTATATACAGAGATATGAAAAATTGTGCTCTATGTGTAATAAGGATTATAATGCATTCCATTGTTATCATGTATTTAAAAAATAATAAAAACTATAAAAATATTAAAAAATAAAAAAAAAATAAATCATGACCTAAAAAAAATCTGGTTAAAAAAAGAAATTGTGAGATAGGATGCATGTGGTGCTGCACATCTGATATATCCAGTGGTCTGGAGGCTGAGGCAGGGGGACTACAATTGTGAAACTGACCCCAGCAACTGATTGAAAACTTGCCTAATTTTTTTTAATTAGGTAATAGTAATTTTAAAAAATTAAAAATATATTTAAAAATTTAAAATTTTTAAATAAAAATTTTAAAAAGCTGAGGATATAGTTCAGTAATAGGACACCGTGGTTCCAACTCCCAGTTTCACAAAAGGAAAAAAGGACAAAAAAAGTCAATTTTTTCAAGTTACAGAAAAAATATTTTAAAATTTATAAATTGTATATATGAAAACAAAAATTCTATTCCTCAAATGACTCCATTAAAGAGTACAAGGAGAAGTGACAGATGAAAGAAACCAATTTTCTCACATTTAACCAAACTCTTCTAAGAGAGGATAACAGAGACTGCAAGAGAAATGCAGGCAAGAGCCATGAACAGCCCCTTCAAATAGCATATATCTAAATGTCCCATCATCAAAAAGAAATCAACGTCTTTAGAAAGGAGAGACTGTACAATAAAATCAATTGTATACACAAATTAAAACAGTGTTGAAGAACATATGGGATTATCATAAAGGCAAGATGGAGTGTGAGCACCCCTCATTATTCATTCACTCCCTGTTTGCTAGGAAGTGTCCGTGGCCCCCAGAAACAGATGTGGATGCTACAGCACCTGTTCATATGGGGACAGAACATGTTCCTTCAGAGCCAAGACCCAGGGCCTGGTGAAAGAGGATGTTCATTTGGGAATAGATAAATAATAAACTATGGAAAATAACCATTTCTGGAAATCAGCCACATTTTGCTTGCCCATATTGCATACAGTTTGACAAATACTATGAAACACCATGTCAGTTTTATATAGCTGTCACATTACACAAATAATCATACTTAAAAATTACATCTGCAGAATTTGAAAAAAATGCAAATAGAGACCAGCACATAAGAGACTGAATTGCATACCCTGGGAATAGATGATAGGACTCCTCACTATAAAGAGGACTGCTTCCCTCAGGTTCATCTATGACAAAACCCCATCAAAATTTCACCATGATTTCCTTTTCATTGAAGAAGGGACCAGAACAAATAGTTTGAAAATTCTCCTGGAAGGTTAAATTGATATGAAATTATCCAAGATTCTGAACTCTAAGAACAAAAGCAGGAGCTATCAATACCAGGCACTAATGTGTATTATAAAATTATCATAATGCAGTAATTTCAGGACCAAAAAAATCACAATGCAGAAATTTCATAGATGACTCCATATGTATGTAATTGTCATTTTTATTATTAAGTGCAATGAAAAGGCCTAGATAAATGCAACCATCTCCAGCAGAGGATTTGATATGAATGAACAAGACAACCCAGCATGAAGGGAGGTGTGGGAACTGGAGGCACAGAGCACTGGTAGGGCTTGGGTGCAGATGTGCATGGTATTGGATGATACTCCAGCACCCCCAAATAAGAACATATTGAGGAGGATTATTTTTCAAAATTATACCAGAATAGGTGGCTCCTGTATTCTCTCCACACATGGATACACCAAATAAACACCTACTTTTGTTTTGAGTCCCTCTTAAATAAAGTTATACATGGATTGAGAGACCTATGCATTGGACCACTGAGAAAATCTCTACCATCCAAAGGGCAGGCAAAGTTGAGGGACACTTGGGCATTAGTCCTGCCTTGAGCAATGTGTCACATAATTGGGACAGAATACCCCAATCCAGTGTCACCAGAGTAAACGAAGACTGATTGGGGTCACAAATGAAGCACATTGAACACTAAATAATACTGAATAACTTGTAGCTTGAAATGCGATTTCTCTGGTGCACATAGAAGAAAGAGCCAGATGTATACAAGTATCAGGATTAGAGAAAAGGGGTGATTTTCTATGGCTGTGATGGGTCATGAGCTTCATCTATGGGACCAGGGCAGAAGGGGAGTGAGATCAAGGGTCCCAATTTATCCCTAGAAGGAATTTTGCCAGCATTATCTGCAAACTGTGGTTGCTAAGAGTTGAGCTCCTCTCTAGCCAGTCCTTAAGGTTAGGCAGGAGAAATGCAGTGCACCCTGGCAGCACTGCCTGAGCCCTTTCCCTGCTACCTCAGTAATAACTCCAGGCCTAACCAGTTCTTTCTGGAAGGAGTATGTCCAAGCACTCAGAGTCCCATCATTTTTTCCCCATTCCATGGACTCCATCCTAATCCACCAAGCTTTGGGAGCAATGGCAATTGTGTATGTGCAAATCTCCCTGGATTACCAAGGAGGGGCTTCACATTGATGTCTGAGTATTTCCCTTGGCCACAATCCCCACCAGGAGTGAAGTAAAGGGGTCAAAACCACAGCTCCCTGTTTCTTTCTAGAATAGGCTCACACCACTTTCTTGCAATGAGCACAGGCAGCCTGGGTTCTAACCAAT
Source organism: Marmota marmota marmota (assembly GCF_001458135.2). Classification (NCBI taxonomy): domain Eukaryota; kingdom Metazoa; phylum Chordata; class Mammalia; order Rodentia; family Sciuridae; genus Marmota; species Marmota marmota. Next base: position 470,450 of record NW_026005599.1, on the reverse strand, counting down.
TGCATCAGGAATTCAGTAACCAGCAAAGTAGGAGAACTTCTGCAGCCTGAGCCCAGCTGTGGAAAAGACTACTATCAAACAGGCAAAGAACTAGTCCTCCCTCCAATGACATGGTTTTGGAGAAAGACCTGATCACACAGGGCTAGAATATAAGCTTAGTGCAGCCATTTTTAAAAATAGCATGGAGTTCTTTAAAAGCTAACAGAACAACAACAAATCTGGATGCATTTGCAAAGGAACATAAACCAGTGTGTTAATAAATGTCTGCATGCCCATCCTTGTTCCAGTATCCACAGGAGCCAGGATGAGGGAACATCTGAATTGGCTTCTGGATAAGGAGAGTCCTCCCAGCCACAATGCAGTCACCTCCTCGCCTGAAAAACTACTTCCCCTAAATGTACCTGCTCATAGGTCAACAGGGGGCTGATATTTACCAGATGCTCAAGAGACTTCAGATGTGCCAGGTGTGGGATCCTCGTGTCAGGCAGAGCCATAATAGGACCAAGAAAATCTCAGAGAGGGCATGAGACCCCTAGGACATGCAGTCCACAGGGGGGACACTCAGCCCAAATACGTTCTGACAAGGTGTCCGGCCACACACACACACACACAAACACACACACACACACACACACACATTTTTACAAATATCAAGTGGTTTTTGATGTCCTTTTCTCTCATGTGAAAGGCACATAAACAGAAAACAAAACCTTTGCTTCTTATTTTATTTTATTTGTGGTGCTGGGGATTTAACACAGGGTCACTCACGTTCAATCTGAGTGACAGCCCAGCCTCTGTTTTAAAATCTGAGACTGGCCTTGCTAACTTTCCCTGGCCTACCTAATTCTTGACCTTCTAATTGCAAGCTCCCTGCTTTAGCCACTGGAGTTTCTGAGAGTCCAGTCACATGCCACTGCGCTCAGCTAGAAAACAAGCCCTTGAAAAAGTTACTCCAGGTTCTTGGTAAAACCATTTAAAAGCATTTTTGTAAAGTAGCATGAGAAAAAAAAATAGTTAATACAGTGGGGAGGAAATACTGTCACTAGAAATGGGGACTGGAATTTTAGGAATTCATTGATACACGTGTAAAGGTTTCATCTAGGAGATGGGGTTCAAGATCTGACATTTTGCTTCCCTTACATTTAGAACATTCAGGGGGACCCAGGCAGGAGGGCACACACCTATAATCCCAGCCACTCAGAAGACTGAGGCACATGTTCAAGGCAAGACTCAGCCTGTCTCAAGATAAATGATAAAAGTACGAGGGATGTAGCTCAGTGGTAAAGGAGCTCTGTGTTCAATCCACTATGCCACCCATGTCCTCCCAAAAGAAAGAAAAGCTCTGGGGGAAAAAAAAACCTGAGACCCCTGCAGATCCCAGAGCTCTTGGGTAGGAAAAGGGCACATGGACTTGTGATTCTCATGGTCAGGACACTCTGAAGTCCACCACAGAAGAAATTCAGGGAGGAGACTTGAGCTGCCAATTTGTACAGGAGATATCCATGTGTTCAACAAGAAGAAGAAGAAAAAGAATCCAACATCTTTAGAAACCTGAGAAATGTAAACTAAAGCCCTATCAGAGAGAAAATTAAATAGTATCAATGAAGATAGGAAACAAAAGAATTCTAATAAACTCAAGGATTTAAAGTGCTTCTTAACTATTTATGGAAACTGTTTTGCCATTAAAAACACATGATAGTCCCCCACTACAGGGACTTGCTGCAATCAGTTAATATGACCAGGATAATACATTATAATAGTCATGGGATATTCAGATTAAAAATAGTATAAAATACCATGTGTAAGTTTTACACGGGTGCCATATGCATGTGGTATTAGGTATAACTATGATTCACTAAAAAAAAAAAAAAAATCCTGCATGCTTTACTCTTAATGGAAGCATACAGTCCTAAAATTCATCCAGAAAGTTAAATATATGTAAACTTAACGAAGAAATTTTTAATTATAAGAGCAAAAAATTATACGAGCAAAATTTAAAAAAATAGAAGTTATTACCAATCATGTGCACTGTGAAGCTGTACTGTTACAATCATCATCGAAGAATCACGTTGTCAACAAAGTCCACCCATGAACCCACATGGATGTAAAAATCATACACTTAATTACAATGGAAAATCATTATAAATCAAACCCTAACCAGCCCAATCTCAGCAACTTAGCTAGACCCGTGGTCAGAATAAAAAATAAAAACTACCAGGGACATGGCTGAGTGGTAAAGCACCCTTCAGTTAACTACAAAACCAAAAAACAAACTCCAGAAAACTATCTCAGGAATAAGCAAGGTCCCTGTTCATGGCAGCTCCCCTCAGGAAAACGCTGTTCGGAGATTTTTTTTTTTTTTTTTCTTTTGATACCGGACATTAAACTCAGGGCACTAGACCCCAGCCCTATTTTGCATTTTATTTAGAGACAGGGTCTTGCTGAGTCTCTAAGTGCCTAACCAACTTGCGGAGGCTGGCCTTGACCTTGCAATCCTCCTGCATCAGCCCCCCCGCCCCAGCCACTGGGATGACAGGTGTGCGTTTGGAGATTGGATTCTTGTAGTGGTCCCACCTGTCAATCACCACAGCCCGGGAAGCCTGGCAGCTGCGCTCACCTGCCAGACAGGACTTGAGCAGAGGCTGAGGCTGCCCCAGGGGATGGGGAGGCTGCGAGGGGTCTCCCCCACTGTCAAGCTCCCCACCGGCTGGCCAGGGGGACTGAAGGGCGCTGTCCTCGAGGGGCTCAGGCCTGTGGACGCAGACAGCGCCCGGGGTCGGGGTCAGCCAGCTGGGGTTCCCCCCACCGCCAGCCCGCTGGACGGCCTCCCTGCCCGACCTTTCTCCCAAGCTCCAGTTCCAGGCACCAGGTGCCAGGTGCCACTGCACACTCACCATTTCCTGGTGCCCAGCAGCCAAGCCTGCCCTGGGGATCTTCGGCCCCTGCATGGCAGGGCCACCCGGGATCCTGGGCATGAGCGAAGCCTGGAGTCCAACTGCAGGAATCCTGGAACTTTGGACCACGGAGAAATAAATCCCATCCAGAGCGCAGAAGCCCGCCCCCTGCTCGCTGGCTGCGCTCAGGATTGGACAGAGCTCAGCACGGTGGCTTCTGATTGGACAGGGTGTCAGTCAGTCTTCTCTCTCCCTAGCCCGAACCCGGTAAGCCTTCTTTTTGAGTGACAGCGGGAGATATCCGCTCCAGGCAAGAGGGAGGCCAGAATGGCAGGGTTGGGTGCAGCATTTTCCCTTTTTTCTTTTCTTTTTGAGGTCTGGGCATTGGGTTAGGATTAGGGTAGCCAGAATTGTAAGTTCTGTTGGGTTTTTATGTTAGGAAATTGAAGTCATTTCATGAAAATTTCATCACCTGGGCCTCCTATAATAAGACCACCCAGAGTGTCTTCAGGGTGCTGACTTGTCCTCTGTTCATCTGTGCAAAATTCTCCAAGCAGAACTGGCCTTTCGCCCCTTGAGAACTGCCCAGTGCTTCAAGGCCCGCTCTGGTGGAGGCCCCCCCGGGGGACGGGGGCGGGCAGGCGCCCTGGAAGAGGCTCCAGCCGGATTGGCAGTATGAGGGCTGATGTTCCTCCAGCTGAGTTGAATCTGTATCTCAAGCCCACGTTGAGGCTGGAGGCAGAATAAGGAGATCAGCACAGAAGAGACGCCAGAGAGCGCAGACCTGGGTAAACCCCAGCTGCACCCGGGCTCCCTCGCTCTCTGGCGCACTGGGGATTGAACTCAGAGGACTCGAACTCTGAGCCCCTTCCCCAGCCCTAGTTTGAATTTTATTTAGAGACAGGGTCTCCCTGAGTTGCTTAGCACCTTGCTTTAGCTGAAGCTGGCTTTGAATTTGCCATCTTCCTGCCTTAGCCTCCCTAGCCGCTAGAATGACAGGCTTGTGCAACTTTTTTTTTTCTTTCTTTTTGAGAGAAATACCTGCGGTGGCCACAGGATAACAACCTTGCACAGATCAAGGCCACCCTGGGTGCTCTCCCTGGTTCCCACCAGTCCCCTGGATCCCAGGCAATGGGATCCTACCTCCTCCAAAAACCAGAGACACCCTGCCCAGGTGTGCATCCTTAGTATCAGCTGAATACTCTCCACTTGACAAGAACAAAGGAACAGGAAAAAAAGTCAGACCCTACCTGCTTGTCTTGATGCAAACAAAGCCGATGTGTTTCCAAAGAGAGCTCTTCGTCTTGTCCCCCCAATTCAGTGGTGCAAAAAGTCACATAATACAGAGAAGACTTCTCCTTAAGAGGGGCTCAAGGGTCTGTCTCTTTAAGGAAAAACAATTTGGGTTTGATTGGGAGTCCAGGAAAGCCAATGTCAGGTTTTCGTAATTTCCATAGACTTGAATGCACCCTGCTCCTCTCTGCCTCAGTTAACCGTGGAGGCCTCGAGATTACCTGCCCCCTGAGAACCCTGCACCTGCAGATGAATGTGGGGTGGGGGGGTCCTTTCTTCTCCATGCAGTGCCCTGAACCTCCACCTTCCCACAGGCTCCAACACCTTTGAAAGCATCCAATTAGAAAATTCTGGAGTGTACCTAAAGTTATTTCATCATCTGGCTATGATGCTATCAATTTGGTCCAATGGTCCTTTTCAGTACTTTTTATATTTTTCTGTTTTATTGGTTCTTCTTAGATATACATGACCATAGAGCCTATTTTGGTAAAATTATCCAAACATAAAATATACCTTATTCTCCTTAGAACCCCATTCGTGTAGGTAGGCATGATGGGCTTAGTTATTTTCATATATTTAAATAGGAACATTTGGTTGATTCATGCTAGTGTCTTTCCTGTTCTTATCTCCCACCCTTCCTGTTGTTCCCCTTTGTCTCATCTACTGAACTTCTCTTCTTGCCCCCCACCTTCCTTGTTGTGTATATAACACATGTCAGGGAAAACATGTGACCTTTGGTTTTGAGGGTTTGCCTTATTTTACTTTAGCATGATACTCTCCAGATCCATTCATTTACTGGCCAGTGTTATGAATTCATCCTTTTTTAAACCTGAGTAATATTCCACTGTGTATATATACCACAATTTCTTTATCAATTCCTCTTTTCATGGGCATTTAGGCTGGCTCCATAGCTTAGATATTGTGAGTTGTGCTATTATTAATATTGATGTTGCTATGTGCCAAAGTCCAGCTGGGCTGCTGAAGTCTGGCTGGGCAAAATAACCGAGAGGTGACAAGCATCTTGAAGATTGAAACGAGAACTACTTTGTTGTGAGTGAACTCAGCGTGAACTGAGCTAACTCAAAGTAGCGGGCACCCAAGGTAGCAGGAGCCACCTCTCTGCCAGACCACAGAAGTATATATGCTTAATTAATTACACATAGCTTAATTTAATTAACATCATCTAGATACAGCAGTCAGCCATTAAGGAATCCTCATCATCTTAATGGCTCACTGGCATTGCTTCACAAAACACTCCTCCTGGCAAAATGCCAGGCGCCATTTTGACTTGGTTGTGGCCCTCAACAGCTGTGTCCCTATAGTATGCTGATTTTATCCTTTAGATTTATGTTGAGGAGTAGGTAACTGAGCCAGACAGTGGTTCCAGTCCTAGTTTCTTGAGGAATATCTATTCTGCTTTCCATTGGGGTTGCACCAATATGCAGTTTCTCCAACAAGGTGTGAGCATTCCCTGTCCCCCACATCCTCACCAATTTATTGTTACTGTATTCTTTATAATTGCCATTCTGACTGGAGTGAAAGAGAATCTCAGTTTATTTTTAATTTGCATTTCCCTAATTGCTACTTACGTTGCCTTTTCAGTATTTATTTTTTAAAATATTTTTTCTAGTTGGTGTCTGACCCAATAACTTTATGCTATCCATTTATTTTATTTATTTATTTTTTTTTTGTGGTGCTGAGGATGAAACCCAGGGCCTCATATGCACTAGGTGAGCACTCTAAAGCTGAGCCCCAGCCCCAGCACCCATTTCAGTATTTTTCACTTTTGCTTCTCAGTAACAGCAGCCCAGGTATTTGGGGGGCCAGTTTTGCTGCATTTAGGAAATGGGAACATTTCTCTTGAAGGAAGACTGATAAGGTCAAGTCACATGCCCAGGATTCCAGGGATGAGCAGTACATGGTTGTCTTGCCCATGATGAGAATATTATGTGGGTGAGAAGAGGGAAAGAGCAGGGGACATCTTGGGGCCAGAACCCTTCCTTCCACCATGAGGGAAATTATTATTTCTGTTAGTTTTCTTAACCAAAATGAGAAATTTTCCTAAGCTACCAGTGCCACTAGATATAGGTCCCTGGATGGAGCTCAGATTTGTCTTGAGAGGCAAGGAAAAGTGAATAACCAACCCAGTGGTTCCAGTAATCCACAAGCTAGACCTTGGGCTCCTTAGGGACAAAACACTGGGTTTTACCCAATAATTAAAATCCAACAGCACCTGAAACCCAATTAATGTGGGATGGAGAATTGGATCAGTGGGTGTGGGGGTCTGTGGGTGGCCAGCTGCAGGAGCTTGCCTCTGGGGTGCATTACTTGCATCTGAGAGGTTTTTCAACACCAATGAGATAAACAATGTGGTGAGAAAACTGGCAAAACCCTCTGTAATATTCTAGCCATGAGAATTCATAAGTACTTTAAAAGCATTTTAATGTTTACCCTTGGTCAAATGTGCCTCATTCAGTATGCAGCCATTTGAAAATAGCTGTCAACATGAAAAATCTCTGAAATCTGCTGGTTTGTGGACCACATTTGTAGGTCACTGCAAAAACCATATGAGTCCATGGCTACATACATAAGTAAAAATAGAAATCTAATAATGAACAATCTCTTAAGACTTTCATCCTGAAAACGCTGCCCTATTTGCTTTGATAACTAAATGATAATTTAATCTTTCCTCTAGCAACACTTGAGGTCCATAAAGAAAAGTGGAACATGTCTGGTTGGGACAGAAAGGTTGGGATACCAAAAAGAAAGTTACTCTAAACCTCAAAGGAGAAGGTTCATAAATCACCAGAATGCAGGAATGCCCACAAGAAAATTTGAAGTTAAAAACAAGGGACTGGGGTTGTGGCTCAGTGAGAGAACAACTGACTAGCACCTGTGAGGCACTGGGTTCCATCCTCAGCACCATAATAAAAATAAATATATAAAATAAATGTATCCTGTCCAACTTGAAAATATTTTTAAAAATAAAGATCAGATTTAAAAATAAAAAAGCAACTCCCTGAAATACAGCATTTCTCCTAGACCAGCTTCCTGGTCCCCCATATACTAGCATGATATGAGCAAGCTTAGAAAAATGGGTGAGAAATTACAGAAGTCTGCTCTGGACCCACCTCTAGTCCAGCCCAACTTAAATGTCCCCCTCCAAATTGCGACACCTCAGACCATGTATTTGCTGTCTTTCCCTTTAGAGCTTTCTCATATTTTTTTCTTTCTTTCTTCTTGTGGTGTTGGGGATTGATCCTGGGATCTTGTGCATGTGGTGCAAGCACACTACTGACCTCACTGTATCTCCAACCCTTCACATTCTTTCCTGAATGTGGATCTGTTTTCTAAATAGGCCTGTCCATGTGCCTGACAAATGATGAAGTTCTTTTCTGCCATAGAAACCAAGGAACATACTTTTTATGAGCTGATGTTTCTCTCTCTCCCTGGAATCCCTTCCCATTACATAACCTCACATAGAAAGAGTCAGACTTTAGCTTTGGAATTGTGTGGGGTTTTTATTGTTTGGGGTCTGATATCACATATATCACTGGAGGAAGATAACCAGCAGCTATGCACTTTTTAAATAAGCAAAGACAAGGTTTTGTAGCACATGTCTGTAAGGCCAGGCATTTTGGAGGCTGCTTCAGGAGGATCTCAATTCTGAGGCCACAGTTGGCCTCCTAGCAGGACCCTGCCTCAAAATAAAATATTCAAATTTCTGATATTGGGTGAGTCTTCATGAACAATGAAGGGTCAGAATTCTTGTTTTCACAGTCTCCCTGGTAATGTCACCTTGACATATATCATTAGGTTCTCTTGGTTAATTCAGAACATGGTTCAGAAAGCACCTGGACAAGGAGCAGAAATGTGATCTGGGCCATTTTCTTGTGCTGGCTCTTGCTTTGGTCAACAGTATCATATCCACCTGTGTCTTTATTGCAGCAAACTCCTGGAGCTATGTGCCCACCTTGGAAGTATTAGCTTAGTTGAAAAACCTTAGCACCATCTTCAAACTTGTGCTCTCATTCCCACGGACACAAATTCGTCATTCCTTTCTGATGTTTTGTGTTGGTGGCTTGCCTTCTTCTTACCTTAGGATGCTGTATGTAGGTGTGTGACTGTTGCCTTCCAACAGTACCTAGAGTGTTTGCTGGTGTCCTCCTGTAATAATAAATAGATCAAATGAAGTGAGTAAATAAGTAAAGCAATAAAAGATCTGACATTGTTGCTGGTTGTGATCCCAGGGATATGGAGGTTGTGTTGTGTTTCTTGGCTCTTGTGTTCTTGTAAGAGAGGATTTTAGATACTACCTAAAATTTAATCAAAATAGAGCAAAGTTTAGTGGCCCAGGAATCAATATCAAGTGGGAGGGAAGAAACAGTGAGGCTTCTCTGATATCTCTGTGCCTCACACTCCTTTGCTCCTCAAGTTTATGGAGGATGCTGTGGGTGATTCCAGAGGGTCTGCCCATGGACCAATTCCTACTTCTTAACTGGCAGTAGGATTACATTGTATTTGTAGGTTCCTACCCCATATGTTCTTGTCCAGAGACACCAAAGCAAAATATGTGTGTATGTGTGAGAGTGTGTGTGTGAATTATACTGTAATAAAACTTTTATTATGGCAGCTATTATAAAGACAAACAACAATAAGTGTCAGTGAGGATGTGGGAAAAATGTACAGTCATACATTGCTGGTGGAACTGCAAATTGGTGCAGCCAATATGAAAAGCAGTATGGAGATTCCTTGGAAATCTGGGAATGGAACCACCATTTGACCCAGATATCCCTCTCCTTGGTCTAATCCCAAAGGACTTAAAATCAGCACACTACAGGGACACAGCCACATCAATGTTTATAGCAGCACAATTCACAATAGCTAAACTGTAGAGCCAACCTAGATGCCCTTCAGTGGATGCATGGATTAAAAAAAATGTGTGTTATATATACACAATGGAATTTTACTCAGCAATGAAAGAGAATAAAATCATGGCATTTGCAGGTAGATGGATGGCATTGGAGAAGATAATGCTAAAAGAAGTTAGCCAATCCCCACCCCCCAATAAAACAAATGCCAAATGTTTTCTCTGATATAAGGGGGCTGACTCATTGTGGGGTAGGGAGGCGGAGCATGGGAGGAATAGATGAATTCTAGATAGGGCAGAGGGGTGGGAGACAAGGGAGGGGGCAGGGGGTTAGCAAGAATGGTGGGGTATGATGGACATCATTATCCAAAGTACATGTATGAAGACACAAATTGGTGTCAACCTACTTTATATACAAACAGAAGTATGGAAAATTGTGCTGTATATGTGTAACAAGAATTGTAATGAATTCTGCTGTCATTTTGTTTTTTAAAAATCAATAGAAAAAACTTATAATGAAAAGTATAAGATGATATTCTAAATATATAAATGCAACTCTTAAGTCACCTTGGTCTGCACTGACCAGATCTAATTGGAACTTTTCTGGGACCATTAGGAAAATAGGGGCACAGCATACTATCAGAGAGGACACTCCCATTTGAGAGTATCCCTCTTTCCCCTCCCTATATCTTTAAATAAACTAATACTTGATAGAGTGAGGGACATGTCTGAAATAGTAGTTAGCACATGCATACTAGTGACAGGAACAGGAACTTGACATGCCAAAGATTCAGGACAATTCTAGGTTGCTTTGGCCCATGCTTGTTTGGAATGGTTCTTATGCATTTGTTGGTTAGGTGCAATCATCCTGTCTCCTTGAGTTCTGGAATCTGATCTGTGAAAGGTTCCCAGAACTTGTCCCCTCCAGGGTAACTTGTGCTCTCACTGGCAGAGAAGAAATCACTGCTCACATAAATCACAGGTTGTTGGCTGAGGAATGGAATATAGCACATTGACTTGGCACAGGCAGGGCTCTAGGTAAATTACTTTTCTAAAATAGAAGTGGGGGTCTGCACAGTGGGCCAGGTTTATAAAATGATTCCCTGACCTGCATGATCCCATCAATCATGCTACCTGACATTATCAGTATGTTGCTGAGTGGTAGAGCCACCATCAGCACTGAAAATAAATAGATAGATAGATAGACCAAGGCAGGGATGAGCTGCATCTTTGAGAACCAATTATGTTTCATTCTGTAGAGTTCCCTAATCATTTTGCCTTTTAAAAATAAAATCATTGGCTTATAAAATTTAGTATGAATTGATAGGCCAGGTGTTAGATATTTATTGAAAATTGAAAAAAGTAGAGACAAATACTGTGTGGCCAGAAACTCAAGAAAACCTTATTCCTGGGCCATAAATCATCTTTCAAAACCAGTGAACACTTTTACCAGTTTTCTAAAACAAACTTAAAACAAAAACAAAAACAAACAAACAAAAAACCCACTGTGCATTCTGCTCAGAAAGGGGAATGAAATCTTCTGGAATGGAGGGGATGTTTGAACGTCAAGACTTTTGAGCTTCTAAATCTATTCTATCCCCATTTTTTATTTTATTAATGGTGACATATTTTTTCTCCGTCTGCTTCCCCAAGCATTCAGTGTTTCCCTGTCTCGACATCTGCCTACCGCCCCTGGGTCCCCAGAGGTTCTGCCAGTCCTCTTTTCCACCCCCTCACTCACAGCTATGCCTGTCAGCCCCTTCTTTCCCAGGTTGACTTCCTCATCACTGGTACTTTCTCTTGAGCTTATTTGTGAAAGATGTTCATCTTAAACTTATTAAACACATCTCAACTTCTTTGATCATAGTCTCATAGGAAATCTCATTTTCTGTAAAGACAGTGTCAAGTTGTGTCTTCTATTCTTAGGCTTCAAGGTGCTAACAATGCAACATGGGAACAAACAGAATTTGGTGCGTGAGTAATTGGAGAGATGTTCTCTTCTACACAAGTGGAGAACTATCACAACAGTCAGTCTCTCAACAAAGACGGCAACTAGCAACTAACAGGAAGGTATTACAAAAACAGTATTTCAACTGGGAAACTGATGGAGAAGGCAGAGGCTCAAGCCATGGAGGGCTGGAGTGGGGTGGGGTGAGATTGTATCATGCTACTCAGAACACTTTGCAATATAAAACTCATGAGTTGCTCATTCTGGAATTTTCTAAAGCTTACAGAAAGGGAAACCATGGATAAGAGGAACTATGATATTTGAATTGCTGTAAACCAAATACCAAGAGGCAATCTCATAAGTGGGTCAGAGAAAAACAGTTGATTAGGTACAAGACAGCATTAGTGGGTTTCCCTAGAGAATCCAAGAAGCTGGAAGGCAGTAGTAGGACATGATGAAACTTGTTTCTTTAAAATCAATAATTTCATACCTTGCAAAACTGTGCTTCAAAATATAAGGGCAAATTTGTACAAGGAAAGGTTTGTGGTGAGCAAACAATTCTTCAAGAAATGCCAATAGAGCCATCAAGGTTAAAGGAAATTATAAAAGACAGAACCATGAGCCCACATAAAATAATGAGAAATAATGTTGTATATAGCTCAGTAGCTAAATATGGTAGCTAAATATAACCAGTACCATAGAGTATTTAGTTTCTAACTCTTTTCTATTTGTTTTAAAAATATAAGTGTAAAAAATTGTACTCTATATGTATAATAAGAATTGCAATGTATTCCACTGTTGTGTATTTTTTAAAAATAAATTTAAAAAATAAATAAATATGAGTGAAAAATAACACTTAAAACACAAAAATAACACTTAGAACCAAACAAACATTGATGCTGAATGACTACAAGACTCCATTTTTTATTACTGTCAGAAAATACCTAAGGCTGAGTACTTTGTGATTAAAAAGTTATTTAGGTCAGAATTTTACAGTCTGAGAGTCTAAGATAAATAGATACCGTCCACTTGCTTCTGGGAAGTTCCCACTTTGCTCTATTCCAGCATGGTGGCTGTCATCAGAGTTTGGACAAATGAAAGAGGAAAAATCATATGGACCAATAGGATCCACAGAGCAGAGAGGGGCAGTCTTGATTTTTTCATAAATCATTTTCTCAAAAACTCATTTCAAGAGAGTAGTGTCCATTCCTCCTGAGGGTGATGTCCCCAATGACTGAATTAATGCCCATTAGACAGCACATTTGAAAGGTTCCCCTGCCTCAGTGCTGCTGTAATGAGGACCAAGTATCCAAAATGTAAGCTTGTTTGGGGACAAATGATACCCAAGCCATAGATGACACACAATGCCTGAAGTTATAGTCTATGACAAAGATAAAAACCAAGACTGAGGAACAAATCTGTAAGATTAGCAAAATTTTTCTACACTATTGAAATTATTTTGGCATGAATAAAAACTGATTGTCATAAATTTAAGATGTTAGAGCTCCCAGAACAATCACTAAGGAAAAAATAAACATGTGCCAAAAGAAGAAAATAAAATAAAAATGGTACACAAGAAAAATGAATCATTAATAGGAAATAATGAGAAAATTGATAAACCAAAAATATATAGGTAGAAAACAAGTGGCCACATAGAAGAAGCATTTTGTTCATTACTATTATTTTTTCATTACTATTACTGCATAAAGATCGAATTTGTTCCAATTTTAGAAAATATATTGAACAAGTTGGGCATGCAGCACATATCTGTGACTCTAGAAACTCAGGAGGCTGAGGTAAGAGGATTCCAAGTTTGAGGACAAACTTGGTGACTTATGGAGAGCCTGTCTAAGTCATCATCATCTGGGCAACATGGGGCAATGCTGTCACTAAGCTAATTGTCAGACTGAGACTAGGGTATCACAAGTTTGATGCTTGTATAGCAACTTAGAGTAACACTATCTGAAAATAAAATATAAAAATATTAAAAAGTGGTTGGGGATGTAGCCCAGTGTTACACCCTTGGGTATAAGACCTAGAATCCAACAAAATTATTCTGCTGTCTACATCAGATTCACCTTAGGTTTCAAAACAAAGATGGGATGAGAATAAAAATAAAATAAAATAAATATAAAAATTGCAATCAAGAGCCCACCACAGTGGTTCAGGTCTATAATGTCAGGGATTAGAGGGCTGAAGCAAGAGGATCATGAATTCTAAACTGCAGGTAGTAAAAAGAGAGTTCCTCTTGGTGGAATGGTCTGGCTGTAAAACCAAAGCTAAGAAAAGGTAAAGCAGGGGTAAAAACACACACAGGATACAGAAAGTAATTTTAAAAGTGGGGGTGGGATGGGCTAGCCGATCCTAATGATGAAGCTTCCACACTCAAAAGAGCAAAATGGAGCCCATGTTTGCTTTATTTATATCAGGGAATATCAAAGGTTTTCCATGGAATGTTCTTTGCCAAATAAGGTAGAATGTGGCTTTGCAGTTCCCAATGGGTTATGCCCAACTTCAGAGCAACAAGAGAGGTCTTCCTAATAGAGCAGAGATTGGGTCATGTGCCTTGGGCAATCTAGTGCACTCTGGGGAGCTGTGGATATTTCCCAAGTTTAGACCTAAATCTCCATGGCTCCATACCCAGAGAAGACCCTCAAGTAATTCACGGGTGGCACCCTGAATATTCCCCCTTTTTACATTGCAATAGAAATGATGACCCATTATTTTAAGTTCCCGGATTCTTGTTCTGAGGGTGTGACAACCCATTATCACAATACAAAAAAAGAACTAGTAGCAAGCACCTCATTCCAATAATATACCATGCAGAGTGTTTCAGCGTATTTCCAGAGTTAAAGCCATTCCATTCTTGAAGTATTTCCAGCTAGAGAAATAGAATCCAAAAGATCGATTTTGCTTTTATGAATATCCTGGATATTATGATGTAACTGCATAAGATCCAGGCTATTATTATTTGCTATGCCAAATGCCCATTAGATGATTTATCCATCTCCAAATCCCATTGGGAAGGCTAATATTTGGCTGCAGTAACACAGACCTTCATAGTCAGATGGCATTTAAGCCCTTCCTTAAACTTGAGAGCAGAAAGCTCATTACCAATATTTATGACAGAAGTTTCTAAGGCATTCAATTTAGTTTCAAATTTTCATCAATATTTATGATAATCGAGGACTTTGGAAGTATTTTGAGCCAAATTATTAAGAAAATTTGCATGTTGAATTTTCTGAGATATAGCCACTGAGGCTGTAGAAGTGATGAATTAAATTAAATGAAATTTTAAAAATTATAACCAAGAATTATGAGTCCAATAGCTTGCTTAAGTCTGGTCACCGGAACATGCGTCTGTTGTAAAACCTGAAGTCCTGGATCAGCATGCTTTGGCTCTGAAATGTTGACTGGTAGTAAGACAAAGAAGGACTGGTGAAGAATTAATGTCCCTTTCCCTTTGTTATATCTACTGATGCATTTAGGTAAATTGCACTTTTTATAGGCTACAAGACATTTATCATCCTTTCTCTTAACTCCCACATTTCCAGTACATAAAGCATAAGGAGATTGAACACAAGCCTGCAGGCCATACCAGGGACCCTCTTTACACCCCCTGCCTACAAAGTCAGGCATAGGGCTGTCAGTGCAATATAGGAATTCTGAGGCTGCAATTAATTTCCAAACATCTTTTTGGATACTGCCTTCACTGAAGGTTAGGATATTACCAACAAAACCTCCAGGGATCATAGCATCCTTATGTGATTCTCTTTGTCAATTCTTGGAGACCATTCTAAAATATATCCACTATTTCTAGAACCTTTTTGTTGTACTGGCAAGACATTTGCACAGTCTGTCCATTTAGGAAATGTGCCAATTCTATTGCAGAATGATTAGGACAGTAATGTATTGGCAGACGTTCTGTGGCAATGACTGGCTTGTTATGAGAAAGTCCCATTTTAATAACTGTTTGGACATATTGCTTAGAGTCCCAGGGTCCAGTACAATTGGCTAGTCTAGACTCACCATATGCTATCTTTTCTTCAAAAGATACACCAAGATAGCCAGCATGCTTATCATGGGACCAATATATAGGTAGTTGTCCAATGTAACCATTATAAATAAATCTAGTCACAGTTTTCCTTTCCTGTCCATGTGGTTTATAATTCATTTTCTCTCTGTAATTATCTGGCTAAAATTTTAAGAACTATATTAAATAGAAGTGGTGAAAGAGGGCATCCCTGTCTTGTTCTAGTTTTCAGAGGGAATGTTTTCAAGTTTGTTTTTTTTTTTTATTTTAGAATGATGTTGGCCTTAGGCTTAGCATAGATATGTTTAAAATATGGAAATGTCTTTCTATTATCTCTAGTTTTTCTAGATTTTTGGCTTTCTTTTCTTTTTTAATTTATTTATTTTTTTCATTTCAATTCTTAATACACCATTATACCACAATTTATCATATCTCTGTATACAAGATATGTTGACACCAAATTCACATCTTCATACATGTATTTTGTATAACAATGAGGGTGTTCTTCCACCATCCATGCAATTCCCCTTCTCCCTCCCTTTCCCTCCCACCCCTCTTCCCAGTCTAGAGGAAATCTTCTTCCCATGCTCATCCTCTCTACCCCATTTTGAGTCACCCCCATTATATCAGAGAAGACATTTGGAATTTGTTTTGGGGGGATTGTCTAACTTTGCTTAGTACAACCTGCTCTAATGCCATCCATTTCCCTGCAAATGCTGTGATGTTATTATTTTTTTAGTGCTGAGTAATATTCCATTGTGTACAAATGCCACATTTTTTTATCCCTTTATCCACTGAAGGGCATCTAGGTTGGTTCCACAGTCAAGCTATTGTGAATTGTGCTGCTATAAACATTGACGTGGCTGTGTCCCTGTAGTATGCTGGTTTTAGGTCCTTTGGGTATAGTCCAAGAAGAGGAATAGCTGGGTCAAATGGTGGTCCCATTCCCAGTTTTCCAAGGAATCTCCATATTGCCTTTCATATTGGCTGCACCAATTATCAGTCACACTCATACACTGCAGATGAATCTTTTCCCTCATATCCTCGCCAGCACTTGTTGTCATTTGTCTTCATCATAAATGCCATTCTGACTGGAGTGAGATGGTATCTTAATTTTGATTAGCATTTCTCTAATTGCTATGTTGAACTTTTTCATACATATTTGTTGCTCAATTGTATAACATATTCTGAGAAGTGCTTGTTGAGTTCCTTGGCCCATTTATTGATTGGTTTATTTGGGTGGGGGGTGTTGAGACTGATTTCTTTAAATATCCTAGAGTTGAGTGCTGTATCTGACATGTGTGTGGTAAGAATTTGCTCCCAGGATGTAGACTGTCTCTTCACCTCACAGATTGTTTCTTTTGCTGAGAAGCTGTTAAGTTTGAATCCATCCATCTATTGATTCTTGATTTTAATTCTTGTGCTCTAGGAGTCTTATTAAGGAAGTTGGGGCCTAATACTACATGATGAAGATTTTGGCCTGCTTTTACTTCTTTTAGGTGCAGGGTCTCTGGTTTAATTCCTAGGTCCTTGAACCACTTTGAATGAGTTCTGTGCATGGTGAGAGAGAGGGATTCAATTTCATTTTGCTGCATATGGATTTCCAGTTTTCCCAGCACCATTTGTTGAAGATGCTATCTTTTCTTCAATGTATGTTTTTGATGCCTTTGTCTAGTATGTAGTTTAGTTTCTGTGTCCTCTATTCTGTACCATAGGGTTACATGTCTATTTTGGTGCCAGTACTATCCATTTTTGTTACTGTTGCTCTGTAGCATAGTTTAAAATCTGGTATAATGATGCCACCTGTTTCACTCTTCCTGCTAAGGATTGCTTTGGCTATTCTGGGTCTGCTTATTTATTCAGGATTAATTTCATGATTTTGTTTTTAATTTATATGAGGAATGTCATTGGGATTTTGATTGGAATTGCATAAAATCGGTATAGTGCTTTAGGTAGTATGGTCATTTTGATAATATTAATTCTGCCTAGCTAGGAACAATGGAGATCTTTCCATCAATTAAGGTCTTCTTTAATTTCTCTTTAGTGTTCTGTAGTTTTCATTGTAAAAGTCTTTCACCTTTTTCATTATGTTGATCCCTAAGTATTTGGTTTTGGGTTTTTTTTTTTTTGAGAGTATTGTAAATGGGGTAGTTTTCCTAGTTTCCCTTTCAGAGGACTTCTCATTGATGTACAGATTCCCTTTGATTTATGAGTGTTGATTTTACTTGCTGATACTTTGATGAATTCAATTACTAGTTCTAGGAGTTTTCTGTTGGAATTTTTTGGATCCTCTAGGTATAGAATAATGTCATCAGCAAATAGTGCCAATTTGAATTCTTCTTTTCCTATGTGTATCCCTTTAAATTATTTCATCTAATTGCTCTGGCCAGTGTTTCAAGAACTATGTTGTATAGAGTGGTGAGAGAGGGCATCCCTACCTTGTTCCAGATTTTATAGGGAATGCCTTTAATTTTTCTGCATGTAGAATGATGTTGGCCTGGGGCTTAGCGTAGATAGCCTTTATGATGTTGATATGTTCCTGTTATCACTAGTTTTCCAGTGTTTTGAACATGAAAGTGTGCTGTATTTTGTCAGATACTTTTCTGCATCTATTGAGATGATCATGATTCTTATTGTTGAGTCTATTGATGTAGTGAATTACATTTATTGATTTCCATATGTTGAACCAACTTTGCATGCCTAGTATGAACCCAACCTGATCATGGTGCACAATCTTTTTAACATGTTTTGGTATTCAATTTGACAGAATTTTATTCAGAATTTTTGCATCTATGTTCATTAGAGATATTGCTCTGAAGTTTTCTTTCTTTGATGTGTCTTTGTCTGATTTTAGAATCAGGGTGATTTTGGCCTCATAGAGTTTGGAAGTGATCCTTCTTTTTCTATTTCATAGAATAATTCCAGGAATATTAGTGTTAGTTCTTCTTTGATGGTCTTGTAAAACTCATCTGTGTATCCATCCAGTCCTGGGATTTTTTTGGTTGGTAGGCTTTAGATGGTGTCTTCTATTTCATTGCTTGAAAATGATCTGTGTAACTTGTGCACATAATCTTGACTCAGTTTGGATAATTTTATGATTATAGACACCTGTTGATGTCTTCAATATTTTCTGTTATATTGGAGTACAAATTTTCAAAATAATTTCTAATTATCTTCTGTATTTCTGTAGTGTTCATGGTGATATTTCATTTTTCATCATGGATTTTATAAATTTCAGTTTTTCTCCCCTTCCCTACACTAGCATGGATAAGGGTTTATTGATTTTTATTAATTTTTTCAAAGAGACAACTTTTCATTTTGTCAATTTTTTAATGCTTCTTTTGTTTCAATTTCATTGACTTCAGCTCTGATTTTAATTATTTAATGTCTCCTACTGCTTTTAGTGTTGGTTTGTTCTTTTTCTAGGGCTTTGAGATGTAATTTTAGATCATTTATTTGTTGATTTTTTCTTTTTTTAAGGAATAAACTCCATGCAATAAACTTTCCCCTTAGTACCACCTCCTAGTGTCCCAGAAATTTTGATATGTTGTATCAGTGTTCTCACATACCTCTAAGAATTTTTAAATCTCCTCCTTGATGTCTTCTGCAATCCATTGCTCATTCAGTAGCATAATTTTTAGTCTTCAGGTGTTGGAGTAACTTTTATCTTATCACCGACTTTTAATTTCATTCCATTATGATCTGATAGAATGCAGGGTAGTATCTCTACTCCTTTTTATTTGCTAAGACTTGCCCTGTGGCATAGTATATGGTCTATTTTTGAGAAAGATACATGTGTTGCTGAGAAGAAAGTGTATTTGCTTTTTGAATGATGAAATATTTTATATATGTTAAATCTGTTATTGATTGTCTTATTGAGTTCCATAGTTTGTGTTTAGCTTTTGTTTGGAAGATCCATCCAGGGGTAAAAGATATGTGTTAAAGTCACCCAGAATATTGTGTTGTGATCTATTTGACTCTTGAAATTGTGAGGATTTTGTATGATGAACATAGATGCTTCATTGTTTGGAGTATAAATATTTATAATTGTTATCTCTTTTTAGTATATGGTTCCCTTGAGCAGTATGAAATATTATTGTTTGTCCCTTCTGATTAATTTTAATTTGAAGTCCACATTATTGATACAAGGATGGAAACATCTGCTTGCTTCCACAGTCCATGTGAGTGGTATTTTTTTAATATTTAATTTTTTTTATTTGTAGATGGACACAATACCTTTTTATTTATTTTTATGTGACAATGAGGATCAAACCCAGGGCTTCACACATGCCAGATGAGCGTTCTATCCCTGAGCCCCAGCCCCAGGTGTATGTTTTTTTTAAATATTTATTTTTAGTTGGACACAATACCTTTATTTTGTTTTACTTATTTTTATGTAGTGCTCAGAATCTAACCCAGGGCCTTGCACATGCTAGGCTAGTGCACTCCTGCTGAGCCACAGCCCCAGGCCCTGAGTGTATTCCAGCCTGTCACCTTCACTCTGTGGATGTCTTTTCCTGTGACATGAGTCTCTAGAAGGCAGCATATTTGGGGGTCTTTTTTAAAAAAAAATCCAATCAGCCAGTCTATGACTTTGGATTGCTGAGTTTTGGAAATTAACATTCAGTGTTATTATTGAAACATGATTTGTATTCTCAGTTATTTTTGTTTCTTTTTGGTAGTTAACTTGATTTGGTTTCTCTTTGTTAGGTTTTTCCTTTAGTAATACCTCCCTTTTCTGACATATGTTTTTTTTTTTTATTTCCTCCTCATGGAATATTTTGCCAAGTATGTTCTGTGGTGCAGGCTTTCTAGCTGTAAATTCGTTTAACGTTTGATTATCATGGAAAGCTTTTATTTTGTCATAAAAATAACATATAAATCTAAAATTTAATTCAGCTGGATATGATTCTTGGTTGGCATCCATTGTCTTATACAGCTTGGTATATGTTGTTGCAGGAACTTGTAGCTTTCAGGGTCTGGGTTGAGAAATCAGCAGAGATCCTAATTGGTTTCCCCTATATGTAATTTGATTACTTTATCTTGTGGCTTTTAAAACTCTCTCCTTATTCTCTATGTTGGGCATTTTCATTATAATGTGCCTTGGTGTGGGTCTGTTGTGGTTTCATAATTTGGCATCCTGTAAGCCCCCTGTATTTCATTTTCCAATTTACTCTAAATGTTTGGAAATTTTTCTGATATTATTTCAATGAATAGATTGTTCATTCCTTTGGTTTGTAGCTCTATGCCTTCCTCTATCCCAATAATTGTTAAATTTGGTCTTTTCATGTTATCCCATAATTCTTGAATGTTCTGTTCATGGTTTCTTACCATCTTCACTGTGGTCAACTTTATTTTCAGGATTGTATACTTTGTCTACATTGTCTGAGGTTCACTGTTCTAAGTGATCTATTCTGTTGGAGATGCTTCCTATTTAGTTTTTAATGTGGTTTATTATTTTCTTCATTTCAATGATTTCTGTTTGTTTTCTCCAGAACTTCTATCTCCTTGTTGAAGTAATCTTTTGCTTCTTATATTTGGTTGTTTAGATCTTTGTCAAAAATATCCTTTGCTGCCTGTATTTGCTCTCTTATTTAATACTTTAATTCAGATAACATTTTAATTATGTACCTCCTCAACTCCTTCTCTATCATTTCTCCTGCTGTTCTGGTCATGGATTCCCATAATGTAGCATTTTTGTTTGGGGCACACTTTTCCCTTGGTTTCTCATGTTCATTTTCCCTTCCAGCTCTGTTTTTTCAAGGAGTCACATTTTTTTACTATGGAGGCTTATAGTGTCCCTAATGTTCTCCAATATCTCCCCTTTAAGGGGGAGATCAATATCCACATATCCCAATACAAAAATTATGCAGCCTTAAACCAAATAGCTGCTATTAAGAAGTTTCTGGCTTTGTAACAATATACAGAAATGACGAGTTCAATCATTATCTACAACATAATCAATAGGTTTGCAAATAGGTCTACAATTTCTTGTGATGGACAAAGAACCAGGAGTGAGGTATAGATTGAGATGTTAAGGAGTTTGGAGGTGAGGATATAGAGTTATTAGATCTTAGCAAGAGTTAAAGAGGAATGAAAAGAAATTGAATAGTATCAGGAGAAAAGAGGAAGTGTTTTGGGGGAGACAAGTTAGTGGGAAGACAGTAGAGGGAATACAAAACACAAACATAATAAATAAGAAATGAATAATGTAGATATAGGAGATAAAAGAATATACAATAGAACTGTAATATACTAATCAGACCTCCCAGACCTCAGTAGCCTAATCTGTGAAAAGTTCTTTGTTTTACAAATGTTGGGGATATGAACGTGGGAGAAGAGAGAAAAGAGAAAAAAATCTAAAAAGAAGATAGACTAGTGTTTTTCTTGGAGTTCAGTAGTATCTTTTCTCTTCTACTACTTGGGGTTGTTTGTTGTTTGCTGGTGTCTCCACCCTCAGGATGGGGAAGGTTATTAGGTTGGGAGGGTTGGTCTTGGGGTGGAGTTCCTGGAAATGGGGTGTAGCACTTGTCAGTCCACATGGGAGACTGCACCCCAAGGATCTCGTCTTGGGCCCACCTGGAGACCTCACAATTCCTGGCCTCTAATTTAGTCTCTGGACTCCTTTTCATTCTCCCCTTTCTACTTCCCAATCAGAATCTCCTCTCCCCAGAGATATTGTGGGCTGTGCCCTGGGGGCTGCTTCCCTGTTGTGGAGAGATTTTGAAGAGACCAGGACCAGGCTCTGCAAGCTATGGACTGGCCATGTGGCTGCAAGCACTGTGCCGGGTTAGCAGCTGCTGGGAATAGGGGAGATTTGGGGATTCTAGGTTCCTTGATATTGCTTCTAGGTCCCAGCCTGTGTCCCAAGCTAAGAGTTGCCCTTATTAAAGATGGCATCAATGGTGTCCCAAGTTGGAGGCAACTGCTTTCAGAGATAGGGTGTTGGTTGTGTCTGGCTTGGTGGTGGCATTGGGTGGCATGTTCAGAGATCTAGCTCTGTGGCATGCAGTGTTGTAGTTGGCAGCTGTCTCTAGACCCTGTCCAGTGTCCCCAGGTGCAGGCTACCACATGTAGGGAGCTATGGCAGTGGTTGTTGTGTCCCTAGAGGGACACTGGGGGAGCCCACGTTGGTAATGGGGGTCCACACAGGAGTGATGGTGGAGGATCCTGTGGGGCAGTGACTACCAGGTTTCCTGCATGGGTGGGGATCTAAGAGTCCTGTGCGGGTGCTGATGCTGGTGGTTCTGCTTGGGCATGGTGGATGGAGGACCTGTGTGGGCTTTGAAGTCAGCATTTCTGCATCAGAGAAGCAGTCAGGTGTCCTCTAATAACTCTCAGAAAAACAGTATTTCCACTGCTTGAATCTTAAGCCACAGAGTGACATAGCATGCAGCCTCCCTCTAGCCCACATCTAGGATTTCTTCCTGTTTTCTGCAATTTATATTAACCATGTGACCAAATGCTCATGCTAATCTGATAGCTGCTAAAGCTGGGTATTTGTTGTCAAAGTTGTGGAAATCTTTTCCAAAATATGGCTGATGGTTACTATATTGTTTAAAAGACCTTGGGAAGACAACTCCAACCTGAAGTATTAATATTTCATGTTTCATTCCTTAATTGTAACTCATCAGAGATGTGAATGATATTCTACCCTGAAAAAATAGCCCCTCTTTTGTTTAGACTATGTCTCATAACTTATTCCATAAGAAATATCCTGAAGCTAAATGTGACATTGTTTTAAAATTTGCAATGAGAAACCCTGATTTAAACAAGGGGACATCTGATACTCATATAGATTTCCAGATAACACTTGTTTTAGTTTTGGAGATGGGTGGATTTCTTTCCTGATTCTGTCTTCTAAATTGAGAACAGAAAGTTTGCTGGCTGGTGTCTCTCTCATTTATTGTGCCTGGTAATATATGTGTGGGAGATTATGGTCTTGTTCTCTTGGTTTCTGACTTGTAGAGAATACAGGTTTTCTGAGATTCTCACCAGTATCTTTGCCTTTGTCAAAGGAGTATTGCAACTTACTTGTGTTTCTTGCTCTCTCACTTTTGTGGTTTTCCAAAATGAGGTATGAGGTAGAAGTCATTTTTAAGTGGATATTTTTAACATAGGAGTTCACTCATTATTGTAAGAAGCAACAGATGAGCTCAGAACAGTAACAAAATTTAATATCATCAGTTATTTATGTGCATAAGAAAATAAGTAGCAAACAAAATTAAAGACAGTTCTAATGACCATAATATCAAAAGCAAAATACTTGGGAATTTTTCAAAAAATGTGAACACTTGAACATTTAACATGGCTTGTTTTTAGAAAATATAACATCATCCCTAAGCCACCTCCTTTTTTTGTGGAGACCTTAACTTCATAGAAACAAGACAGGAATTAAAAACTTCCCCCTGTGATCCTGAGCATAGGACCTAGGTATGGTCTACCAGTGAGCTCTATCATCATTCTATTTTTATTTTTCTTTGAGATATGGTCTTGCCAAGTTAGTGGGGATAGACTCAAATTTGTGACCCTCCAGACTCAGCTTCCCAAGGAGCTGGGGTTACATGCATGTGCCATCACAACCCCTGGCAGGGATTGCAGGATCTTTTGTTTTATTTATTTGTAGATGGAAACAGTACCTTTATTTTAAATATTTATTTTTATGTGGTGCTGAGGATTGAACCCAGTGCCTCATATGTGCTAGGCAGGTGCTCTACCCCTGAGCCCCAGCCCAAGGCATTACATTCTTGACTTTCATATTACAGGTTTGTCCAGGATAATATCTAGGTTTGCAAATGTTTATAACGTCGCCATTTTGTGAGTAGAAGATAGAGGCCACAATGAGAGAAAATGTCTATCCTTATCCTTGGAAGTGGAACATCAAATGCGGATACACCTGCAACTTAGTATTTGAAGATTTCCCAGATATTAAAAAATATAAGCAAAAGAGACATGAGGTCAAGGCTCTGAGGAAGAGGGAATAGGCATTTCAAATTGTGAGGCAGAAGACTGAGAAAATCAATGCTAAGCTAGCTGGGTATGGAGAAGAAGGTCTCTCAATTTTAACTGTAGGATCACAGAAGATATACAAGAAAATAAACCATTTGGTGGGTACATTTTAAAAAGATGATCATGGATAGTACTTAGTCAGAAGTCATCATTATCACACCCCACCCACACCAACACCATTACTTCCCTTTTACGTCTTCCCCACTTTAGCAGTCAAGCCACATGGACTGATTTTATAGAGCTATGGGGATCACAGCGGGCGGAACTCCTTGCCTAGCTTATGGCAGAAACTAGCAAAGGAATGGAGAGTTCAGGTCCATCTGTGTCTCAGTCTCTTTTCTCTCACAAACAAATAACTAGAGATTTCCATTATAAATTGATGGATGAAGTGAACTTGGGAGTATTATGCCAAATATTTGGAACACTGAAAATACAAATGTTCAGCAGCCTAATGACTTATTTCTTTTCCATCTTTGTTTTTGTTTTTGGTACTGAGGACTGAACCCAGGAGCACTCAACCTCTTGGCAACATCCCTGATCTTTTTTTTTGTATTTTAGCTACAGACAGGATCTCACTGAGTTCCTTAGTGCTTTGAAGAGGCTGACTTTTCACTTGCCATAAGAGACACTGGAATTGCAGTCATGTACCAGCACAGCCAGCTAATGTTTCAATTCATTGTTTGCACAAGAGCAGTTTTTCTGTGTAATATAATCTACTGAATGCTCTCAAATTATTGCACTTTGTGAAAAATTCAAAAAGAAGAGCATAATATCTTTATATTAACAAACTTAAAATAGAGTCATAATTTTTTATGCCTTCTTTTCAATTGATAAAATTGAGTCAGGATATAGTTTTTTAGTTTAGTTTTATTCTTTTTTTTTAAAACCAGGGATTGGTCCCAGTGTCACTCAACCACAAAGCAACTTCCTGAGTCTTTTAAAAAAATTTTATTTAGAAACATGGTCCCACTGAGTTGTATAGGTCCCTACTAATATACTGAGGCTGAGTTTGAACTTGTGAATTTCCTGCTTCGGCCTCCCAAGCCATTGGAATTGCAGGGATGTGCCCCCACACCCAGCTTTTTTTGTGGTTATTTCTGTCTTTTGTTACATAAATTCAAGTTGAATTGCAGTATATTTAACAATAAACAAGAAAAAGTCAGTGATGTAGATAAGCAATTTAACATATCCACTAAAAAGTATGTTATATTTCACATTGGCATAATTATTCAGCCATTAATACAAACAAACTCCTCTAATGGTCAGCAAAATAGATGGAATTGGATGATGTCATGCTAAGTGAAGAAACACACACACACAAAGTGTCACATCTCATATGTGTTAAATAAAATCATGTGAATGTAGAATCATGATTAGTATATCCAAGGAGTTTGCAGGGGCATCAAGGGCAGAAGACGGTATTTGGATATTATGAATACAGGTATATGCATATGTAAACATCACACTGAGTCACATTAGTATGTGCAATTGCTATGTGATGATAAAACCCATCATCTCAAACAATTACTTAATTCTGCACTAAGAACAGAATCCTGTCTTTTGGAATTTTCAGTATGTGATATTATTGATGATGCTCTCTAATAACCATCAGGCTCTCCCTATGTATTCCTCAGTTTTTTCTTTCAGACTCTGTTCATAGAATATGCAATGTATTTCTCCTCCTGGATAATCTCACTTACCCTGAAGTTCTCCAACTTAACCATGTTACTGGAGAATATTTTTTTTTCTGGGTTGGGATCCAGGGTTGCCTTACCAGTGAGATATATCCCCCATCATTTTCTTTTTCAGAATGTCACCAAACTCCTGTGGCTGGCCTTTAAATTTTGCCACCACTGCCACATACATCATCCTTCTTTTGAAAGCTGAGCAATAAGTGAGGTGTGAAGGCAGATTTCTTTCATCATGCTAGATACTCAGAAGGCTGAGGGAAGAGAATCACTATCTTGGAGCCAGCATCGGCATCTTGCTGAGACCTTCTGCACCTTAAAAGACTTTTTTTCAAAATAATTGTAAAAAACTGAAAAGGCTATATATGTATGTTTATATGTTTATAAACCCAATAATAAATCTCTGTCTATTATCTATAATATACTATAGGTTCTTCTTACTGAGTTATGCTTTGATGGAAATTTAGGTTGTGGATAGTGTTGCAGTTAACTTGGGAGTGTAGACATTCCTAAAGTCAGATTTCATTTCCTTCATTGTTGAAATAGTTAATGTCAGCTCTCAATTTGAGTGGATTGAGATACCTAGAGAATTGGTGTGGAAGATCTCTGCATGTGTCTGCGAGTGTGCTTCCAGAAGACTGAGTAAGAAAGCATGGGGAATACCTCTAATGAACATATATATTGGTGCCCAATAGGTTTGATTTGGGAGAAAAAATAAAGCAAGAGAAGCAGTCACTGGTTTATGTTCCAATCTTCTTGAAGGGTGATTCTCCAGCCTTTGTAGACTTGCACCATTTGCTCTACAGGGGTATTCTATTTTTCATTTGTTTTAATTAGTTATCCATGACAGTTGAATGCACTTATATACGTTGATATATTATACATAGATGGTATATAATTTCTCATTTTTCTGAGTATACATACTGTAGAATAACATTGATCATGCAGCCACATACATAAAGTAACAATGTAAGTTTCACTGTACTATCTTTCTTATCCCCACATCCCCTACCTTTTCCTCCTTTTAATTCCCTCTACCTAATCTAAGGTAATGCTATTGTGGTTTTTTTTTTTTGCATTACAATTCTTAATGCACATATATACCACAATTTTTGTATCTATTTGTATATAACATATGTTGACACAAAATTCAAGTCTTCATACATGTACTTTTAAAAATGGTGTCTATCAGATTCCACCATCCTTGCTAACACCCTGCCCCCTTCCCTTCCCTCCCACTCTGCACTATCTAGAGTTTGATTCCTTGTATTCTCTCCCTCCCTACCCCACTATGAGTCAGCCTCCTTATATCAGACAAAACATTTGGCATTTGTTTTTTGGGGATTGGCTAACTTCACTTAGTATTATCTTTTCCAATGTCATCCTTTTACCTACAAGTGCCATGATTTATTCTTTTTTATTACTGAGTAAAATTCCATATTGTGTGTTTGTGTGTGTGTGTGTATATCTCACATGTATTTTCATGCATTCATCAACTGAAGGGCATCTAAGTTGGCTCCACAGTTCAGCTGCTGTGAATTGTGCTGTGCTAAACATTGATGTGGATGTGTCCCTGTAGTATGCTGTTTTTAAGTCCTTTGGATATAGTCCAAGGAGAGGAATAGCTGGGTCAAATGGTGGTTCCATTCCCAGTTATTCAAGGAATCTCCATACAGCTTTTCATATTGGCTGCACCAATATGCAGTCCCACCAGCAGGGTATGAGTGTACCTTTTTCCCCAAATCCTCGCCAACACTTGTTGTTTTGTCTGTATAATAAATAGTTGCCATTCTTACTGGAGCGAGATGATATCTTAGAGTTGTTTTGATTTGAGTTTCTCTGATTGCTAGAGATGATGTATATCTTCTTCTGAGGAGTGTCTGTTCAGGTCCATGGCCCATTTGTTGTTTGGGTTATTTTTTTCATCTACCCGGGTCTTCTAAGTCCTCTGTCCTTGACCACAGCTGTTTCATTTGCTTCCTCAAATTTTGAAACTTCCAGCTTCTTGGACTGAGCTGTTACCAGTTTCCCAGTGTTGCCATTTTTCAGGCAAACATTTGGTGACTATATCTCCCATGATTATATGAGTTAATACAGTAAGCTCCCTTCTGTATACACATGTACATTCATTCTTTTTCTGAAAAACCCTAAAAAATACAGGCATATTCTCAACATAATGTCTGTGTCATATGGCATCTCTAGTTTTAATTTTTTGAAAAACCCCCTTATAGTTTTTTTTAATGTCTATTCAAATTTATATTTCTAGCAAGGATGTCCAAGTGTTTCCTTTTCTGCATATCCTCTGCAGTATGTGTTACCTACAACAATTTGAGAATAGCCCACAAGCATGCAGTTATATCTCATTGTGATGTAACCTGAAATCATAAAAATTCCAGAAGGAAATGAGAAAAATTCTTTGCCATTGGTGTTGGCAATAGTTTTAGATATAACATGCTGAGAATGTGGAAGGAAAAACAAAGAGAGATAAGTGAGACTATATACTTATTAGTTAGCCTAATAAATGATCTTGACTAATATATTTAATGGTGCAAACCAAAGTGTTTCACAACTTAGTTTTAGAAAAAGAAAAAATGTATTCTTTTCTGACTTCTAAATATTGTTTGATAATATTAAATGGGATTTTATACATCAAAAATCAAATAGCATATGCAGATGATACTATTACCCAGAGGACTCTAAAAATCATAAAAAACTGAAAAAGAAATTAAATAACTCAATATTGAAGTAAAAAATTGTGATTTTTCTTAAAAATGTGCATTGCAAGCAAAATACATTGTGTGGAATATTAAATTTGGGTAAATATTTCTTAAATTGCTGATGAGCAGTATTCCCCATGCATGAAGCGAGGGTCTGTGTTAACCTAGGCAAGATTTAGGCTGGGGTTGATATTTGTCATCACAGGTACTCCCTGTTGAGCTTGAGGGAATTTCTATTGCTTTCATGATAACTTTCTTCTGCTGCCCAGATTTTCTTCACCTTTCCTACCATAGATGTTCTGTCTCTTGAATTTCACCCAAGTACATCCCAGTAGGTATCATTATTGAAATTCACATATATTCCTGCTCTTCCTGCAGCTGAGCAATAGAACAAAACTGCAATTCAATATCTTGGTGAGTGTTTGAAAGTATTTGTCCTTGATACTCACGCAGGCTGAAGTGTATTTTATTTTATTTTTATTGATTTTTTTTTTAAATAAAACACAGCAGAATGCATTACAATTCTTATTACATGTATACAGTACAATTTTTTATATCTCTGGTTGTATAAAATTTTGTTGGCAACAATTTGTGTCTTCATACATGTTAAGTTGGATGATGATGGTATGTCCATCACATTCCACCATCCTTGCAAATACCCTTCTCCCCTCCCATCCCTCTTCTCTATTCATTTATTCCTCCCATGCTCCCCCTCCATACCCCACTATGAGTCAGCCTCCTTTTTCAGAGAAAACATTTGGCATTTGTTTTGGGGGGCTTGGCTAACTTCACTTAGCATTATCTTCTCCAATGCCATCCATTTACTGCAAATGCCATGATTTCATTCTCTTTTATCATGGAGTAAAATTCCATTGTATATACATGCCACATTTTTTTTATCTTTTCATCCACTGAAGGGCATGTAGGTTGGCTCCACAGTTTAGCTATTGTGAATTGTGCTGCTGTAAACATTGATGTGGCTGTGTCCCTGTATTATGCTGTTTTTAAGCCATTTGGGTATAAACTGAGGAGAGGAATAGCTGGATTAAGTGGTGGTTCCATTCTTAGTTTTCCAAGGAATCTCCATACTGCTTTCCATATTGGCTGCACCAATTTGCAGTCCCACCAGTGATATGAGTGTGCCTTTTTCCCCATATCCTCGCCAACACTTATTGTTGTTTCTCTTCAAAATAGCTGCCATTCTGACTGGAGTGAGATGATATCTTAGAGTAGTTTTGATTTGCATTTCTCTAATTGCTAGAGATGATGAACATTTTTCCATATATTTGTTCACTGATTGTATATCCTCTTCTGAGAAGTGTCTGTTAAAGTCCTTGACCCATTTATTAATTGGCTTATTATTATTATTTCTTTTTTGGTGCTCAGCTTTTTGAGTTTGTTATATACCCTCAAGATTAGTGTTCTATGTGTGTGAGGGGTATAAATTTGCTCCTGGGGTATAGACTCTATTCACCTCAGAGATTGTGTCTTTTGCTGAGAAGAGACTTTTTAGTTGGATTCCATCCCATTTATTGATTCTTGGTTTTAATTCTTGTGCTATAGGGTCTTTTTAAGGAAGTTGGGACCTAATCCCACATGATGGAGATTAGAGCCTACTTTTTTTCATTAGATATAGAGTCTCTGGTTTAATTCCTAGGTCCTTGATCCACTTTGAGTTGAGTTTTGTGCATGGTGTGAGAGAGGGGTTTAATTTCATTTTGTTGTATATTGATTTCCAGTTTTCTCAGCACCATTTGTTGAAGAGGAAATCTTTACTCCAGTGCATGTTTTTGGCATCTTTGTCTAAAATAAGATAATTGTAATTTTGTAGGTTAGTCTCTGTGCCCTCTATTCTATACCATTGGTTTACCAGTCTGTTTTGGTGCCAATACCATGCTGTTTTTATTACTAATGCTCTGTAGTATAGTGTAAGGTTTGGTATAGTGGTGCCACCTGCTTCACTCTTCCTGCTAAGGATTGCTTTGGCTATTCTGGGTCTCTCATTTTTTCATATTAATTTCATGATTGCTTTTTGTATTTCTATGAAGAATACCATTGGGATTTTTATTGGAATTGCATTGAATCTGTATAGTGCTTTTGGTAGTATGGTCACTTTGACAATAGTAATTCTGCCTATCCAAGAACAAGGTAGATCTTTATATCTTCTAAGGTCTTCTTTGATTTCTCTCTTTAGGGTTCTGTAAATTTCATTGTATAGATCTTTCTCCTCTTTAGTTAACTTGAATCCCATTTCTTTTTCTTTTTTTCTTTTTTTTTTTTTGTGTGTGTATGGTTATTGTAAACGGGGTAGTTTTCCTCGCTTCCTTCTCAAAGGATTTGTCACTAATATACAGAAATGCCTTTGATTTATGGGTGTTGATTTTATAACCTGCTACTTTTCTGAATTCATTTATTCTAGAAGTTTTCTGGTGGAGCTTTTTGGGTCTTCTAGGTATAGAATCATATCATCAGCAATTAGTGCTAATTTAAGTTTTTCTTTTCCTATACTTATTCCTTTAATTTCTTTCATCTAATTGCTCTGGCCAGTGTTTCAAGAAATATGTTGAATAGAAGTGGTGAAAGAGGGCATACCTGTCTTGTTCCAGTTTTTAGAGGGAATATATTTAGTTTTTCTTCATTTAGAATGATGTTGGCAAGACTTAGCATAGATAGCCTTTATGATATTGAGATATGTTCCTGTTATCCCTAGTTTTTCTAGTGTTTTGAACATGAAAGTGTGCTGTAGTTTGTCAAGTGCTTTTTCTGCATCTATTGAGATGAACTTCTGATTCTTTAAGTCTATTGATGTGATAAACTATGTTTATTGACTTCTGTATGTTGAACCATCCTTGCATCCCTGGGATAAATCTCACTTGGTCATGGTGCACAATCTTTTGATATGATTTTGTATTCTATTTGCTAGAATTTTGTTGAGCATTTCTGCATCTATGTTTATTAGAGATATTGGTCTAAAGTTTTCTTTCCTTGTGTTCTTGCCTGGTTTTTGGATCAGGGTGATATAGGCGTCATAGAGTGAGTTTGGAAGTACTCCCTTGTTTCCTATTTCCTGAAATAAATTGAAGTGTATTAGTTCTTCTTTAAAGAACTTGTAGAACTCAGCTGTGTATCTGGTCCTGGGCTTTATCTTGGTTGGTAAGCTTCTGATGGCTTCTTCTATATCCTCACTTGATATTGATCTGTTTAAGTTGTGTATGTCTTTCTGACTCAATCTGGGAAATCATATGACTTAAGAAATTTGTCTATATGCCTTGTTGTCTTCTATTACATTGGAGTATGTTTTGAAAATAATTTCTAATTACCCTCTGCCTTTCTCTAGTGTCTGTTATGATAATGCTTTTTTCATCACATATGCTAGTAACTTGTGTTCTCTCTCTCCTTCTCTTTGTTAGCGTGGCTCAGAGTCTGTCAATTTTTTTTTCAAAGAACCAACTTTTTGATTTCAGCTATAATTATTTCTTGCCTTCTACTGCTTGTTTGTTCTTTTTCTAGGGCTTTGAGATGTAGTGTGGTGTCATTTATTTGTAGGCTTTTTCTTTGAGGGAATTAACTCCATGCAATGAAGTTTTTTGTAACAAAATCTTTCAGAAACTATGAAAGCAGTACTATCTTGTGTATGTTCTCCTTTAAGAATTTTTTAATTTCCTCCTTGATGTCTTCTGTAACCCGTTGTTCATTCAGTAGCATATTGTTCAGTCTCCATGGGTGCAGAATTTTTTTATTTACTTTGTCATTGATTTCCAATTTCATTCCATTAAGATCTGATAAAATGCATGGTAGTATCTCTGCTCCTTTGTATTTTCTAAGAGTTGCTCTGTGGCATAGTATATGGTCTATTTTTGAGAATTATCCATGCACTGCTGAGAAGAAAGTGTATCCACTTGATGCTGGTTGATATATATTCTATATATGTCAGTTAAGTTATTAATTGTGTT
Source organism: Marmota marmota marmota (assembly GCF_001458135.2). Taxonomy (NCBI): domain Eukaryota; kingdom Metazoa; phylum Chordata; class Mammalia; order Rodentia; family Sciuridae; genus Marmota; species Marmota marmota. The sequence goes on along the minus strand of NW_026005599.1, from coordinate 438,045 downwards.
ATTGAGCTCTATAGATTATTCAACTTTTGTTTTGAAGATCCATCCAGTGGTGAGAGAGATGTGTTAAAATCACCCAAAATCATGTTGTGGTCAATTTGACTCTTGAACTTGAGAAGAGTTTGTTTGGAAATAGCTGCACCATTGTTTGGGGCACATCTATTTATGATTGTTATTTCTTATTGGTGTATGGTTCCCTTGAGCAGTATGAGATGTTCTTCTTTATCTATTTGATTAACTTTGGCTTGAGGTCTACTTTATTTGATATAAGTATGGAGACCCCTGTTGCTTTCAAGGTTCATGTCAGTGGTATGTTTTTTCCCAACCTTTCACCTTCATTAATCTTTTCCTGAGTCTTCTGGAGGCAGCATATTGTTGGATTTTTTTTTAATCCAGTCTACTAGCCTATGTCTTTTGATTGGTGCATTTATGCCATTAACATTTAAGGTTACTATTGAGACATGGTTTGTATTTCTAGCCATCTTTGTTTATTTTTGTTACTTGACTTGAAGTGTTAATTATTGTTTAATTTTTAATTGGTATCTACATATACAATTCAGCATTTTAATTGAACTTGTGTAGTGATCAAATCAGTGCAATTTCTACCTTAAAAATATCATTGTGATGTTTGAAACCTGTGAACTCTTTTTAGAATGTCCACACTCTAATAATTACTTATACAATTCAAACTATGTGCTATAAAACCTAAGAGTTACTTTTCCCTCTTAACTGCTTTTCGGCACTCCTTGCCGACTATCTCTTAAAACAGATATAAAAAGCTTTTCTTTTTGTGGTTCTTTGTGATCAACTTTTTCAGCTTCAACATATGAGTGCAAACATACAGGATTTGTGAAATATGAAAAATCACTAGAAAGAGACAGTCTCCAATGGTAAATCCAGAAAAAAAATAATATAAATTTAAAATTGTAAACTATAATCCCAGTGCCTTGGGAGGCTAAGATAGGAGGATGGTGAGTTCAAATACAGCAACAGAACAGCCCTGAGCAACTTGGTGTGATCCTGTCTCTAATAAAATACAATATAGGAGTGGGGATGTGGCTCAATGGTTGAGTGCCCCTGAGTTAAATCCCTGGTCCTCCTCCAAATATTTTAGGGTTCACATTTAATCACTAGGCCTTAGTTCTTTTTTGGCAAGATCTCTATATAAATGGCATATGCCAATTCTTATGAATTCATTTTACGTAAGTCAAATATTATATAAATATTTTTTATAGTAAAAGCTTAAATTGATCTATATGAGCATGTAAAAATAACTTAAAAATATTTGCCTGAAATCCCGTTGTCTCAGGAGTAAGACGATTGCAAGGCCAAAGTTCAGTAACTTAGCAAGATTTTTCCCCAATATATAAAATGGCTGGTGATATAGTTTAATGACTATGTAATCTGAGTTCAATCTGTGGTACAAAGGAAAAGAGGAGGGTTTTAAAATTGTCTTGTCTCAACAAAAACAAATGTGAAATTTAAAATGAAAACCTGCATTCTATCACTTTTCTGTGACACACATAATCTGCTTTAATTCATTTTAAACATTTGAATCTTACACAATCCAAGTTTTCTACACTCAATGAATGACATATTTTAATCATGTATGTCTCAAGGCCATTGGATGGATTTAAGGTCAGTGTGGCTGAGAAATCTACAGTCATGCAAACTGGAGTGTGCAGGTGCCATGAATTTGCAGTAATAGTCAATAACTCATCTATGGGTTGTTCATTGCCTTGAAATTGTTGGAAAATTGTTTTCTGATGGTAAATTTCTATATCAGTATCCAGAAAAACTTAGACCATTTCCTGATAGTATGCTTCAAAGAAAGGGACACAATTACATGTATTAATGAGGAGAACTAATCTTCACACAGGTAGTGCCAGGAGAAAGCACAGTCTGGTCATTCTGATAGCTCCAGTTTTGAACCACAATCATCACTAAATGATGTGCATCAAATATAGATGATTAAAATTGTGTAAATATATCATGGTATTGTTGTGAAGAAATATCTATAGTAATGTCCATGCTGAGGTTCCATTGTTGTTAAGAAGCATCCTGAGGAATGGGAATGATTTATAGATGACTGAAATCCTGAGCTATATACCTTCCCAGCTGTGCACATTATGCCTGGCACAACATAGTCCAGGAGATCATGAGACATAACACAAGCTCTCTGACATCAGGGAGGTAATCTGAGAAACACCCCTCAAACAAGTGTCTATGGAGTGATGCTTCCAGCTTGGTACAGGTATGCCCTATCATACTGGGTACTAATGTCCTTTATGCACTGGAGAAATCAAGCTGCACCCTAGCATGGGCATTCTGTGTGGAAGGATATGTAAATCACAGGGAATCTAACACAAATTTCTGAAATAGGTTACATTTGAAGAATTCACATATGCTAAGAGGAAGGAAAGGCCAAGTGTGGAGATGAGAAAAAACAGATCATACATAAAAAAGAAATTTTCAAAAAAAAAAATCAGAAGTTTCACTTGTTAGAGCTGATAGTAAAGACTCCCTTTAGTATCTGAATCCATGAAGGAGTCATGTTAGATATGGTGTTGCCACTAAAGTCAGGGGTGGCTGTATGATACATGCAACAATCTAGTGAGGACTGCTAAGGCAGGGGACACGAGCTGGTGGTCAGGACAGAAGTAGAGAGAATTACAGGAGAAGGACACCCCACTGCAAGTTAGGGTTATTTGGACCCTCTGGGTGGGCACATTCCAGGGTGAAAGTGAGAGGAAGAAACATCTTTTCTCTCATATGCAGTATGAGCACCATCCTGCTCATAAAGGGTGAGGAAATAGGATCTGTCACCCCTAACAACACATGTGCAGACTTACAGCTTGGGATTGTCCTCATCACACAGCTCAGCTTCACCACTACTGCCAGCCCTCCCCATGTCCCCTTGGTATTCACTAACGTAAAAACAGACAAAAGGGAGATGGAGAATTGAGACTGGTCTTGCTTCAAGAAAGTGGGCTTGGGACTGATGTCAGCCTCTGCAGAAACCTCTTACTTGTGGCTCTTTGTGTGCTGGGAATCTATGAAGACCACTAGGGAGAAATGACTGACACCTCAGAGCGGGCAATGCCATCACCCAGCACCTCTGCTGCAAAACACACCCTCCAGCAACACAATGAGCAAACCCTGGGCAATACTTGACTGAATGAATGGCAGCTCTTTGTGAGAAGTAGAGGTGAGAATCATGGGTTGCTTTTGTAAATTGTCAGGGTTTTAAAATACAGCTCAGGGTTCACACTTACATCTATGATATTTATATTACTATTATTTTAAATTTCTCCTGAGAAAAGCCAATAGAAGAGAAATTGTTCTTTAAAGTCAAGAAAAGAAGAAGCCCCAGAGGTGCTTCTCTGTGGGGACAAATGCATGGAGTACTGCATACAGGGCACAGGTTAAGGGCGTCTGTGTGGCAGGCCACTCCCCATGCTAGGCATGTGAGTGGCAAATTGCTTACCCCATGGGCACAGTTCTGGGCATGAGGCCATGTGTTGCAGTTCCACTCCTTGATTGTTCACTGCAAGGGTAGTTAGCAGACATTGCATTTGTGGCTGTCTATATTTTGCTTAGGTACTGCCTGAGTACTTATATATGGAAACTGCACAATACAATCAGGCCTGCTTCCTGCTTGGTCTCTGGACGTCTTGATTAGAGACTCCACAGCCACACTCTCCTCTCCCCTGTTCTGTGGACCTCCTTGGGGATGAGAGAGCCCATGCACTTTTCTGCAGACCCCGAGCTCTCATTACTAGGAAACACACACGATCCTGCAGGAGGGTCTGTTTCCCCTGACTGATGTTGTGATGGAAGAGTCAAGTTCTGCTTTCAGCTTTCCTGCTTTATCTTGTTCTGTGTGTCTTAGGGTCACATTTATCTGTGCATGCTAATGACATGAAAAATGGAATTTCAGAAAAAAATCTGAAAGTGACCAGGGCAGGATGGGTTTCAACTGTCCTGAATGTTCCTCTAAGCAAAACTGAATTTACACATTGCCATTATTAGATATTGCAAAAGGTATTTAGTGATTAAAACAGAAAGGCCTAATACATAAAAATATTATTTTAAATTCTTGTGAATTATATTCACAATCCTATAATTTGGAACCATGAATTGGAAATTACCAGCACATTTATTTAATTTTCTAAAATATTTAATGTACTTCCTTCTGATCATGGTCCCTTGTTTGACATTTAACAACTGAAAGTTCTTAAAAATGTGAGATTCCATTCTATAAAATGGGGTTTTGAACATAGAACCTCTTTTCCCTCTAAAGATTTCAAAATGTGCAATTACTCAAACAATAATTTTTTCTATGAGTTATGAAGATGACAAAAGCAAGATTATCAATAAAAATATTAAAACATTAATTTCCTGGTAATAAGTATACAAATTAATAGTGTTTAAAATCTCTACATGACATACCATATGTAAGTTATGTCCCATGAAGTTATTAAACTTAAAAAATGAAAAAGTAAAACTGACATTCCCTATAAGAAAAATTGACTCATTTTAACAGGATCTCAAAGAAGCAAACATCTTTAGAAGACAATATCCTCATTGCACTATACAGAACGCTGTCCTCTAGGCTAATTAGGACTGTTGGAGTGAATGTCTCCTCTGAAGCTACTGGAAAACCTCACTAGTAGACTGAATTTCCTCCTCCAATGCCCTTTTTAGAACCCACACTAACTCTGCATCTGAGGACACAGAGGTACTTAGTCACCTGAATAAGCTGAGCAGAGCACAAACACTTGTAGGTTTTATGGAAAGGATGTATTTAAATCCTGTCTCTGCAGGTTTGTAATTTTAATGTCTTTAGAAAGGCAAGAAGGTCCCACTGGAGAACACAGAACTGTGGCTTCCCCAGTGGGACATGTCATCTCTCTTAATTTTACTGTTCTCTGATGGATAACAACAATCCAAGAGAGCTGGGCTCGAAACTCTTAAAGTTTCCTGGACACATTTGGAAAAGAATCTTGATTGAGATATTTTCTCATGTTGATAAGGAAACTTAAACTGGTCCTAAAATAATATTAGTCCAAACCTGTCCCACAATTTATAATGCATCTACTTTGGTGTGAGGGACTCCTGGCACCCCCATAGTTTCCCTGTAGCCTTGAAGGTTCTCTGCCTAGAGTGTGTGATGGGCCCCTCTTGCCTAGTGTGCACATGGAGCATACCTTTTTGGGGGTAGTGATGGTTTGGTATGTCATCTTTTCCAACGTGAGAGTTCTGTGGCTCAAGTTCTGAGTGAAATATTAAAATTAAGAAAAGTAGAGGAAGAGCTATAGGTCACATGTTGTAGAAATCACAGGCAGATGGAAACTGTCAGAGCCGAGGCAGAGTCTGAGCTGGAGTCCACTCTAAGAAACCTACATGATCAACTCCACCTTCTCTGAGAGAAACCATGTAAAAAGAAGGCTCAGTCTCCTGGGTACTGTGTATAAATATACATAAAAGTATTAAAGCCCTATATGAAAATGGAGCCCTGTTATCTAGAGTCAAACCAAAGGACAGTCATTTCAAGTAGACCCACTTATGTTCCAGTTGTAGCAATCGGAAGATAGTTCTTGAACACTGCCATTATCAACAGTGAAGGGTTAGTACAGCATGATAATGAATAAAACATTTGTTTTTTCTAGAGGTAATTGCAAACTTGGACTAAATGGAAATATATAAAATGAAAACTCTAATATCCACAGGCAGAAATTTCACATGGATGGGATGAGGGATGTTTGAAAACTGAAGAAGAAAATCACAATAATTGCCAAAGCATGAGACCTCCAAAGCCACATGAGAGGGAAACATAAAACAGGAAAAGAGTGCAAGTCGTTGAAAAAGTATTTCAGCACACACAGAGTTAGGCAAGACACATCGAGGGCCGAGGAAAAGTATCCCCTCACGCAGCCCTCATCCTGGACCAGCCACATGAAAGTTTTTTGCCTTTGGTGAATTGGCCTCCACCTTACTCCCTGGAATGGTCCATTAATCACCAAGGTGCTACCTGGAATACTGTCCTTCATATACACTCACCTCCTGGGAGGTTTCTGGAATGAGCCATGGCAGAAAGTTGGCCAGTACTCCCAACTTTGTGGAACCAAGAAGAGCTCTTTGGAGAAGTGGAGAATTCTGGACCACACCTTTGTTGTAATGTGGACTTGCTGTGTAACTAGGTGCTGTTGAATCCAATCTCTTTGTTGCCCTGAATTTTCATAAAGAGAAAAATAATTTCATCTCTAATTTTGAGGATGAGGCCAAAATATACTGAACAAGTGGGTTCCAACCAGTTAAAAAAGGCTCTCTGGGGAGCTGGGCATGGTGACACATGACTGTAATCTCAGCAGCTTGGAAGGCTGAGGAAGGTGGATCATGAGTTCAGAGCCAGCCTCAGTGAAAGAGATTTACTAAGCAGCTCAGTGAGATCCTGTCTCTACATGAAATAGGGCTAGGGATGTGGCTCAGTGGTCGAGTGTCCCTGAGTTCAATCTTCATCATTCCCAGCCCTTGAGTGGGTCTTGGGCTTTGGATTTATAACAGCTTTCTCAGAGGTTCAAAAATGTAGAACTAGTATAGAATAAGTGTTATGGGCCAAGCTCTGGAGTGGATGTGCATGCATTTGAATCCAGGCTTTTATATATTTTTATATATATTATATATCTGATGGAATATTTCCTACACAAGGCAAGTATGTGTTTTAATTAATCTGCAGCTACATATTGAAAAATAATAGTCATCAGAAAATCATGCATGTGATGCTTGATGATTTCATGACTCTAAAACATGTAGATCTATTAGGCAAGATGGTAAAAGAAACAAAAGTGAAATATTCATGATCTTGGGATGCCATTTAAAAATATGAGGTGAATGTTGGTCCAGAATATGACTTTCATAACAAGACCCCTACAGCACAAAATTTAAAATCCAGAATCAATAAATGGGATAGATTCAACCTAAAAAGCTGCCTTCTCAGCAAAAGAAACAATGTGAAGAGAGAACCTACAGATTTGTATAAAATCTTAACCACATGTACCTCAGATAAAGCATTATTCTCTACGGTATATAAAGAACTCAAATTTAACATAAACAAAAACAACAACAACAAAAAAAAACAAATTAACAAATGGGCTAAGTAATTGAACAGACACTTCACAGAAGAAATATAATCCATTAATATATGAAAAAATGTTAAACACATCTAGCAATTAGGAAAATGTAAATCAAAATTACTTTAAGATTTTATCTCACTTCAGTCAGAATGGAAATCATCAACAATACAGGCAACAATAAATATTGGTGAGGATGTGGGGAAAATGAACACTCACACATTGCTCATGGGATTGACTGCAAATTTTTGCAACCAACATGGAAAGCAGTATGGAGACTCCTTGAAAAACCAGAACGGAACCACCTTTTGACCCAGCTATCCCTCTCTTCGGACTATACCCAAAGGACTTAAAAACGGCATACTACAGGGACACAGCCGCACCAATGTTCATAGCAGCACAATTCACAATGGCTAAACCATAGAACCAACCTAGCTTTCCTTCAACAGATGAATGGATAAATAAAATGTGATTATATATATATATATATTTTCCCCCCATCAATAGACTATTACTTAACTTTAAAGATGAATTAAACTATTGCATTTGGAGGTAAATGGATGGAGTTGGAGAATATCATATTTAGTGAAATAAGCCAACACACACACACACACAAACACACACACACGCCAAATGTTTTCTCTTATAAGTGGATGCTAATTCACAATGGGGCATGGGGAAATATAGTTATGTTAGACTAAGTAGAGAGGAGTGCAGGGAAGGGAGGCGATATGGGGATAGGAAGAATAGTAGAATGAAACAGACATTACATATATAATATACATGGATGCTAAATCAATCAAACCAAACAGCTTTTCATGGTCCTGACTGGGAAGTCCTGGGCAGAGCATCCTCACCACACTTAAGAGTCTGAAGTCACGTTATAACTTGTATTTAAAGTGGAGCTGAATCAATACAAGTTAGAACAAAGAAAACTTCGTTCTAACAGCTTGCATGACCTAGTTATCCCCTGAAGATCACTACATCCTTCCAAGAACAGGTCAGATAGCAGAGGAGGGAGTGATAGCCTTGAGATGAGTAAATAAATTGGGGTTCTAATGAGTGAGCCACCGAGCCAGATTCACTGAGAAATCGGCATTCTTTAGCTGTTTCATCAAGGATATGCAGACTCATGCAGGCACAAGGAAAGGGAAGATCTTTAGTATTTTCCTTAGACCTCTAGTACTGAATTTTCTCTCTGGGCCTGATAAATAGTTAAGACTCATATGTAAAATGAAGTCAGTTTTCTGCCTAAAATAACATGGAGTGAAGATAAGCATGAACCCTAGAGATTTACCCTTTGGAACAAAGAATGCTGTGAATATTATTCTCCTCGAACTTATCATTATATTTCAATATTTATATTTCCAAATACAGTTAAATGTTTGTGCGTCATGTTTTATTGACCCAAAAGTCTAACATATGAAGAGAAAATTGTGTTTTTACTTTTTGAACAGGACTTGTAGATGAGAGTCTAGAGGTTTATTTCAATCAAAATTGTGTTTCTCTCACTATGGTGTCATAGGCTCCTGGCACTGTAAGATCTGAAGAGGGACAGGGTTAGTTTATAGTATCTTATAATTACTGGGTTGCAGAGGGGTCTGGGAGAACATGACACATGCTATCTATCATATAATCCAATAAGTATAGCAAACATTATATTGTAAGTTATTAAGTAGGAAAAAAAGGTCTATAAAAATCAAAATATATAATGAAATAAAAAAATGTGGGGGCATAAATGCTCCTATAATATGTCTTTTTCTTTTTACAGTCATCATTTTACAAGTTTCTGGTTACACTTTTCTACTGGGTATCCAAGACTAAAGATGTGGTCCTATATTGGGATATTTTTACTACACTTGAGGTCAGTCTAGTCGCCTCAGTGATGAACGTCATGGAATTCATGAGGAACTGCATGGTTTCTTCAGTCCAAGATTCAGGATGGGCCTGTGGACCACGTGGATTCCCCAGGAAACATTGAGACTATTTCCCTTTTATCAACCCTCCTTTTTTTTCCTGAATATGCACGTTGGCTCCTAGTCTCTTGAGTCTTTCTTCTCTCCCTGATTGGGAGCTTGTATAACTAACTCTCCAGAGTTGTAGATCCCTTAGGGAGTACTGAAACTCTATAACATGAAATGTTAAAGTCGTAATTCAAATAAGGATATCTGGGTATTGTTTTAGTATACCTAGGTCCTTCTTATAAGTGTCTGAATTTTTCCATAATTACAAACAAGAGAGTATATAATTTGCATAAATAATATTCTCCAAATAAAACTTGATTAAAGATATGAAATAATTAATGGAGACATTATAGCATAATATACCCAATATTTTACTATTGCATCGATCCATTAGCAAAGTGAATAGTGGGAGATGTATGAACTAATAACATCATTAAATGCATGACAAGGTTAACATTAAGAAATTCACACTTTATTTAGTAACAAATTGCATCTGTAATGAAATATAAGTAAAAAATGCTCTGTAAAATGGGTATGTTGGGCCATGCCTGTGATCCTAGGGATGTGAGAAGCTTTGCAAGTTCAAAGTCAGGCTCCATAACTTAGTGAGGTCCTATACAACTTAGCAAACCCTATCTCTAAATTAAAAAGGAAAAGAATCTGGGAATGTGGTTTACCGATTAAGTGCCCCTAAGTTTAAGTACAAAAATAAAAACTAAAAATTTAAAATTTCGTATAAATCTTAAGAGACTTTTGAAATAATCAACTCTGAGAATGATTATTTCTCCAGTTGTGAAAAATGAGACTCTTTAGTAATTGTTGATTTATAGTAAAATTATATCCTTTTAGGAATGCACTATTCTATACTTGCATTTCCTTATTTCTACAATATCAGCTCAAGATGTTAAGAAAATTTTCAGCAAATAGCAAAATCAATTACCCATTTTCTACATTTAAATGATTTTTTCCCCTCCTAGGTCCCAAATACTTCAATGGATGTGCTATAGACAAGAAACTTACTACAATCTATATATTTGTCAAGGTGTTATTGTAAATATTTTGCTGTTACCCAAGATACACACTTTTGACAAATTCTACTCCACATGTGCTGCAGATATGAGGTCAGAAATTGAAAAATCTCTGAAATTTGAATACAGCCTTGGACACATACTTTGGGTTTCTATATGGTATAAATCCTTCAATGTTTTTAAAATGTTTGATCAATGGCCAAAAGCTTTGCAAAAATTTTTCCACATGTCCTCTCACTCGTATGAATTCTGAGGTGCTGAGTAGGGTGTGAACAACTGTGGGAGACTCTGTCACCTATTTTGCACTTTTATAATTTGTGTGCTATCATCTCTCTGGTGTGAAATAGTGTTGAACTACTGTGAAATAAGTGTCGATTCATCCTTAAAGACACTGATGCAATGTTTTCACTTGTAAAACTTCTCTCTAGTATAAAATTTATAATGTTTAGTAAGATGTGATCTTCAATTTTAAAAACTTTGCCATTCTTCACATTTATAGGACTTCTGTCTAGTATGGGTTCTCTGGTGTCAAGTAAGTGATGATTGTTGATTAAAATCTTTGTCACATTCTCTACATTTGTAGGGCTACTCTCCAGTATGAATCCTTTTGTGACAATTACGCTGTGAGATGCTATTAAAAGCTTTGCTACACTTTACATTTGTAAGGCTTCTCTCCAGTGTGGATTCACTGGTGCTGAGTAAGTGATGATTTTCAATTGAAACTCTTGCCACACACTTTACATTTGTAGGGCTTCTCTCCAGTATGATTCCTTTTGTGATGATGGCACTGTGAGATGCTATTAAAAGCTTTGCCACACAATTTACATTTGTAGGGCTTCTCTCCAGTGTTGATTCTCTGGTGCTGGGTAAGTGATTGTTTTTTATTAAAACTTTTGCCACACACTTTACATTTGTAGGGCTTTTCTCCAGTATGAATCCTGTTGTGGTGATCAAGCTGTGAGTTTGTATTAAAACTTTTAACACAAATTTACCTTTGTAGTGCTTCTTTCCAGTATGAATTCTCTGGTGATTTTTAAGGGTTGGTTTTGACTAAAAGCTTTGCAAAATTGTTTACATATGTGGGGCTTCTCTCCAGTGTGTGCCCACTGGTGAAATATAAGATTGGAGCTTTTATTAGAAGTTTTGTCACATTCTTTGTATGGTATATCTCCTGTATGAACACTGTGATGTTGAGTAAAGTTTTGAGTATGTTATATTCTTCACATTGGTATGTCTTCTCTGCAGAATAAATATTTTGGTGTTCAGTAAGAGTTGAACAATTTTTTAAGGCTTTGCTACACTTTTTACATTTACAGGTATTTTCTTCAGTATACAACCTCTGATGCTTAACATGTTGTAAACTTTCACTAAAAGTTTTCCCACATTCTTTAAATTGGTAGGGTTTATCACTGTCATAGTATCTGCTGTGTTTAAAGAAATATCAAAGCATTGTTTTGCTCAACATCTTCAAACTTATAGGGCTCTCTTTCTCTATAAATTCTCTTGTATTAAGCAAGCTCTGCACTGTGGTTAAGAGCCATTTCACATACCTTACACTTGCATGTTTTATCTTGACTATGAATATTTGGATGAATAATAGTTTTTGAGCACTGAAGCAAGACTTTCCTAATTTTTCATCTTGGTAAATTTCCTTTAGAAAATGACTAGGAGTTTCTCTATATTCATAGTTTTTTATCACCAATGTAAATATACTGGTAATTACTCAGGATAGAGAGATGGATAATGGTGTTACTTATAGCATAATGTATACAGTGCACTTTCCAGAAATCTGTATCAGAATTGTCATTGAGCAATAGTGGGGAAGTAGTTACCTTTCTACAATGTTTAATATTGTCCATTTGGGCACAAGGAGAAATTACTCTTTCATTGCAGAAAAATGGACATTTGGTAAAGAAACTCTCATAAGTATCACTTTTAGAAATATCTTCTCTGTGCAAATGTTTGACTAGAAGTTTAACTCAGTGCTACATTTATAATTGGCCTAGTTAAAAACTGATGAATGGGCCAGATTTCAAATTTTCCACATTTCCTTTCACTTCAAAAATGGCTGAGGATATATTCTTAAAGTCATATACAGCTCCTCAAAAGTAAGTGCAATATATTGATTTTTTTCAGATATTAATTGTTCCTGGTGTCTTTTGACCATAAAATTTAACATAAATAGGGACTACTAATTGTTTTTCACCATTATAATACGATTTTTGAACTTTTGTCTCACCTATATTTTCCCATTTTTTTTCTTAGTTTTAAATAGTCAAATTCACACTTTCCATATCTTCCCTCTCTCTCCTTTATTTCCTCCTCTTGTAAAATTTATTGAGGATGATGAGAAGTCATGTCTGAAATAAAAATAACAATCATGTTTACTTACTGTACTGGGCTGAGTATATTTTGCAATCATAGGAAGTTATAGCAATAAAGGAACATCAGCAGGGGAGTAGGTTATTAAATCCAAGCCCATTGTTATTGCAGAAATATACAAATCAAATAAAAATGTACACAGAAAATGACTTTGAGATTTCCAAATCATCTTAGTGTTCACAGTATCCAAAATGAGTACATTCCTATGGAGAGTATTATAGTAGAGGAAAATACATTCTGTTACACAAAGATTTTACTCCTTCACAATATATTTTAAAAATCTACCAACTTTCTTCTGTTTCATTAAAAAAGAAATAAGAAATATGTAAATATTTGGGGACTCTTAAAAAAGGGGTTCCTGTTTACTGACAAAAAAAAAAAACATGGCTAAATCTACTGTAAGAAAAGTAAGTTATGAATTACTCAAAGGGAATAGTAAATTATCATTTAAAAGAAGTTTACTGAACTAAACCCACACACAAAAAAAAAATAGAATAAAATGTAGTCAAGAATTGTTAATAGTAATAAGCAGAAAATGTGTGCTTAAATACTTTCTTTAGAAAATGTCTGAAAGAGTCAGGGGTGGTTGTACATAGCAACATAGGAGGTTGAGCCAGAAGGATCAAAATTTCAAGGGCAGCCAAAGTGAAAAATGCAAGTTGGTAGTACTCTTTCCAGTACTAATAAATGCATCTCAGAAAATAAGAAAAATAAAACATCCAAGCAGCTCAATTATCTCCAAAGTGTAAATACTCAAAGCAGGTTTTAATCCAAGTTTTAAAACTTACCGAGAATATTTAGAGCATCCAAGATAAAAAGATGGGTCACTTAGAAATGTGTAACTATATAATTGTGAAATCCTTAGTCAAAACTTCACAACAATTCAATTCCTTTGAATTCGGGGCTATTTTCAAGGGATGAAAGAATAAAATTATCAATGAAGACATTATATTCACAGCTACTATCTTTCAAAAGAGAAGAAAAATAAAGACTTTAAAGATATAAAAGCACACACTATTCATTACTATTAACAATTATTACTATTAACAATTCTTGACTACATTTTATTCATCAACACTAGATCTGTTCTCCAAAAAGTACTATTGGTAATTTTTCATGCTGAAATGTAAATGTGCACAGCAACACATATCTTATGAAATTCTAAAACATTTCTTGGCACAAACAATTCTATTTTATTGTAATGATGGGTCACAAAACATGTAATTTTGCAATAGAATTTGAAAGACAAAAGCATAAAAACCAAACTGTTAATAGGCATGTATGCCCGTAACAATAATATAGTTTTGAAAAGACACAAATATATTGAATTTTTAATAAAGTAAAGTCAAGTTGATACTCATACAAAATATGAGTAGGAGATTCTTCATTTTTAGGTATTTTTTGTTGGAAATTAAATATTAAAAAATTCTGATCAAAACAAACCTTGGCTATCTGAATGAACTCTAAAAATTACAACTGTAGGTAGTCCACCGTATACTCAAAATCTAAGGATACACACATACTGAAAGCAAAAGGATACAAGAATGAGACATACAAAAGTGACCGAACAAAACCTGGGTGGTCTAAATTATAGTACACAAAATATAGTTTAAGACAGTTATAGGACATAGAATACATTTTAAATTTAAAAAAGCTGTGGTGAGCCATTCTAATTAGACCATGGCCGCCATTAGAAGATGGCGCCGGCTTCCACTGTGGCCTGTGATAAACAACTCCTAATATGGAGAATTGGCACGCAATCCCTTACCACCCTATGAGAAAGGTCCACGTGGCAGCTTAAGATTGGTATGCTGGAGGCTTTATTAGGCTGTGCTTGGGCGCTCGGCGACAGGTCACTAGAAGATGAAACATGAATCAAGGCCTGAATAAACTGCTGAAGGAAGAATCCTGTGTCGTGTTTTCCCTTGCCGGCGAGGGGTCGCGACAATTGGTGGCCCGTACGGGGAATTATATTCCTCGAACCCAGGATCCAGAACTTTCAGCAGTCAGGGTGGTGCACCAGTAAGTTCCCAGGTAAGTGGGAATCCGCAAATAAGTAGCGGGATGCTCCTCTGTAGAAAAGGAGAGAGC
>NW_026005599.1:373650-421719 GCF_001458135.2 Marmota marmota marmota | reverse complement strand
AAGGCTATGATTGTACAGGCTCTTGCGGCCTTAGAAAATAGCATTTCTCCACAAATCTGGCTTGCACATCTTAAACAGTGATTTCTGGGCATGGCCATTGCACCCCAAGTGAGTTTCACATTGCACTGGGATTGGCATGTCCTTTTCCTTATTCTCTCCCAGTGCTAAATAGCCCTTGCACTCTGCAGGTCTTGTTACCATTGCACGCAGATGGGTTTCAGGACTGGTCTTTCTTCTCGGCTATAGACCTTTTACCTTCCTCTGGGGTTTAGGGATTGTGTTGCCAACTTAAATTTTGTCATTATTACCAGGCTACCTGTGTTATCCTACTTCTCGCCGTCATCACGATGCAGGATGCAAAGCAAGGCACAGCACTTGAGTGATCCCTCAATGGACCTCAAGGAAAGCATGTCCTATTGCATGCGGGTTTGACGTCCACGCCCCGCCCTACGAAAAAAGGCGTCGGCTGATATGGGACCAAGTCTAGGGAAGGGCCCTCCTTAGGACTGAACCATACATTGCAGCCACTTCTGCACAGTGGGATAGGACCTCTACTTTTGCCTGCATTGTTTTATAAAACAGAAGGGGGAACTGTGGTGAGCCGTTCTAATTAGACCGTGGCCGCCATTAGAAGATGGCGCCGGCTTCCACTGTGGCCTGTGATAAACAACTCCTAATATGGAGAATTGGCACGCAATCCCTTACCACCCTATGAGAAAGGTCCACGTGGCAGCTTAAGATTGGTATGCTGGAGGCTTTATTAGGCTGTGCTTGGGCGCTCAGCGACAGGTCACTAGAAGATGAAACATGAATCAAGGCCTGAATAAACTGCTGAAGGAAGAATCCTGTGTCGTGTTTTCCCTTGCCGGCGAGGGGTCACGACAAAAAGCCTTTGAAAAAAGGCAAAATAGAGAAAAGGGACCTTTCCCTCGTTTCTGAATTAAGAGTAAATACAGTTGCAATGAACATCATACTTCCCAAACATACAAAGCAAACATTGAGAGAGTTGAATGAAAACAAAGAATCACTGTCACCCTAGGAGACATCAATCCCCACTTACTGAAAAGGGAAATAGAGTGAAGCAAATTGGTAATTGCAAAGCATAAGATTTTGAAAATATTTTGCAACTATTATAGACTTAATCACAAGTGGGATATTGTGCTGGATAGACCAATTTTATGTATTAAAACAAAGGTTAATAAATATTTAAGTGATGGTCATTTTGTAACCAACATGGAATAAACATTTGAAGTCAAAAGTGGTAGGGATTCTCAAAAATCCCTAAATATGTGTCAGTTGATTGAACACTCTTTGGCATGATGTTGTTCAATAATTGAAAGTTAAAACTAAAAGATATTTACACTACTTAAAGTTAACTAGAGGCTCCGAGTAATATTTATCAAACTCGCATTGTTATTATTTTTTTTTGCAGAGAAATCTATCCTTTAAATTGTATGAATATCCCCCAAAATACAAATAAGAAGATTATTTCCCTGCTAAAAAGTATACTAAAAGTTACAGCATTCAATTGTAAATTCAGACATGAAGTTAGGAGACAGAGTTCTTAGTGAGTGTGGCAATAAGCCCTCACATCAATAGCAAATTAAAAACATTGCACACTGATGTTGTTACAATGTTATTCCACAGACCCATCATGGGGATGCAAACCAAATATCCCTTGAAAAGAACAATGAGCCAATTTGAAATATAGAAGCTATAGTACTTTGAAGTCAAAAAAATATTCTAATTATATATTTAACAAAATGTATGTACACTAGATTAACTAAAATGTCACAGAAAGAATACCACAGAATTTTATGAGCATGACATCTCTAAACTAAAGAAGCAGCTTTCTGAACAAAAGAGAATGGTTTTGTGATGGGGAGACAGAAATGATCCCTTGCTTCCTAGTCATTTTTTTTTTTTGAGATGTATACTTTATAGAGATACATTTCATAACAATTTGAATTAATGTTACTGAACTGTATATTTAAAATTTTGGAGACAGTAAGTTTTATTTTGTAGTTTTGATTACAATGAAAATTACAAACAATGCATAAAAGAGAATTGCAACATTTCTCAAAGCTACATTTAAAATAATGTCTTTATTATTTATTAATGTCTTTACCCTATAAATAAGAACAAACTAATCAATATACAAATGATGGGCATGCATGTAATCTCAGTTACTAGAAGTCCAAGGCAGGAGAATTGCAAATTCAAGACATCCTCAATAACTTAATGATAACCTCTCTCCAACTATGAATGAAAAGGAGCATGGTGTGTAGTTCAGCATTAGAGTATCACTGCCATCAATCCCCATTACATTTACATATAGAAAATTTCAATTTCTATGTACATGGGCAGAACGAAAATCCAATCAAGATAAAATACAAAAGTCATGGACAAAATAGGCTTAATATTTATACAAGCAAAAGCACATATAATATTATTGGCAATACAAATAAGAGTCATGAGTATCTTAGTTTGTGAAGCAATTAACTGATATGAGGAAACCCAGTCTATAACATGGAACCTACTGTAAACAATAAAAGAAAGAAAGAAAGAAAAAAAGAAAAAAAAAAAAACAACCAAATTGTAAATATCCACAGATGTAGTTGAATAAGAGGATTTGTAAAATAATACAACTCACACCATCTCTCAACAGAGCAGTCTTTTTCCAACTTGACATTCATTCTATGGCAGATAATTTCATAGAAAATCCATTACACATATTCAGAAATAACTCTGATAAGGAAATTTTAGTGAATAAAATGTACAAATAAGATTAGAGAAACTGACTTATGATAGTAATATATTAAAATGGGTTGACCTAGAGGTCCCTAGAAATGTGCAAAAATTTCCTGCAAATAATGGAAGAGTGGCTGGAGTTGTAGACTAGTGATAGAGTGCTTGCCTAGCACGTATGAGGCCCTGGGTTTGATCCTCAGCACCATATATGGATAAATGGGAAATTCATTAAAAAGTAAAAAATATTTTTAAAAATTATGGAAGAGCTGTCAGATAATATTGATACTCACAATGTAAGGGGAGTGTTTTGTTGTTAATTTACATGTATGGAGACATTACTGGAGGAAAAGCAGGATACTAGATAATTTTAAAGCACAAAACACAGGACAGGTTCTTCTGTGATAACAAGAGGAAAAAAATCAAAGCTTCTCAAAAATCTTTTCTGCTGAAAAATATTTCAATCAACATTTTTGAATTTAGGCTTCCTCCTCTACCTCAACTATGTCCTCTGCTATATGTGCGCCAGAGTATTTGACATCACTGCATTCCTCTAAGTCAACCATATGTCAAGTGAAGGATGTATATCATGCCAACAAAGGAAGGCATTAAGGATGAAAAGAAACATCATTAACATTTTCTTGTCAGCACCAAGAACTACCCCATCTTTTTTATTGAAAGCATAAATCTGAAACTCATTCTTATGGTGAAGTTCCCAAAAGATATATTTCAAGGCAAGGAAATTAAATAATGATAATTAGGAATTTCAAAGGAAAGTTATGCTTACCCACAAAGACCAGGTTGCTGTAGGTCTCCAACATCACTTCTCTATATAAATTCTGCTAAGCAAGATCCAAGCATTCCCATTCCTCCTCAGAGAAATCAATGGCCACATCCCCGAATGTCAATGGCTCCTGAAATAAAAATTGGTAGATCAATACCACACAGACCAAATCATCATTCAGTTTTTAGTTTGAATTAAGAGTTAGTAGAACTGACTGTCATGTAGGAGAGTGACTTTAATTATGTAATAAGATACTTTCCATTACCTCATTTAGAGGAAACTACATAAGTCCAAAAACAGTATATATACTCCATATCAGAGTGAAGTGAAGGATATATACCATAATCCAAGCACTGAATAAAAGCCCAACTCCTAACTTTTCTGTCATCAGTGAATGTGAAATTTGGCGGACATTCCAGATGCAAATCAGACTTGTCAAAGATATTCTCATGAGGTGATTGTGCCCAAGGGAGGCAAAAAGAGTGGTAAAAAAGCTTTTGAAAACAGTCTGGTTGCTCTTCTCTCTGCTTTGTGTCAATGAGATAGATTGAGCTCCCCCAAAAATTAGTTTAAGTATCATCTATGTCACATTCCCAATGTGTAAAATATTCATAAAATATTAATGATTGGAGACATGTAAAGTGACACTTCCACCTTGTGAAAAGACAAACTTGAAATATTTCAAGTTCTATAAGCAGTTTATTGTGTGAATAAATTTGGTACAGTAGAGTCCCAGACAGCAACATGTATGTGTTCAAAAGACTGAGGCAAAGAAATGGTTAGTAAAAGAAAAAAAAATCTTTTGATGTAATTGTAATAGAAAAATAATAGTAACAGTAAGTTACTTAAAACCAAGGAAATATAACCAAGGAAAATGATGGTTTTGAGAAATACATAATAAAGTTATTAGTCATAAGAGGTACAGGACTGTCATCATGTCTGTGTGCAAAAGGAAGATGAGATCAGTAAGACACACCAGAAGTGTCCACACAGGTTTTCCACATGTGGATGAATCCTAATTATTTTAAAAAAGCTAATTTATTGGAAGAATTACCTTGACATCAGAGCATAATCACCCCATCTACACAAATAACCAATTAAAAATTTTCAATAGCAAAATGTTTAAATACTTGATCCAATTGGAATTGTATGGTATCAAGATTTTATGAAAGGAACAACAACAAGACAAATCAGGTTAGTAGATGATTGTAGTCACTGTTTCACAAGATGCAAAAAAATAAAAATCCTGACATGTTAGAATAAACATATTTTCCAAACTGTGGAGCACCCTCACTGTAACACTGTAGACTTCTTTGGCTCATTCCTAAGCAGTGAGGTAATTCTGGACAGCTAAGAAAATTAAGTCCACACACCTCAGATACCTTTTGCAAAGAAAGGAAATGCTTAGTCTTCCAGAGTCACAATTCTCACCAGTTAACAGATACATAGCTTCAGTCAGTTTAAGGTCCTCACCTACAGTGTCCTTTAAAATGTATTTTTCTGAAAGAAAATGTGTGAGTTTGCAGAAAATCAATTTTCAGAAAATCAAATTGGGGTTGTAGCTTAGTGGCAGAGCACTTGCCTAGTATGTGTGAGGCACCAGGTCTGATCCTCATCACCAAATATAAATAAAGAATAAAGGTACATCAACAACTAAAAATACTTTTAAAAAAGAACATATTTTTGACACTGGTTGGCAAAAATATCACTAGTTCAGGTCTTGAACTTGCAGTCTTTCACCTCATTCTGATGCCACTTGTAAGTCCCAGAATGTCATCTACACTGCTGATCAACTTCCTGTAAATTGGGGGACCCTACAACTACCAAACACAGAAAGGAGCATTCAATATTAAGATATTAGTTATCTACAACTCTAATAAATGAATTAAACACAACCATGATAAAATCCTAACAACCTATTGCAAAAATTAAAAAAAAATGGCTTCTAAAGGCTATATGAAGAAAACAGGCACACAGAATGGTCAACAATTCTGTAGAATAAGTTTATAGGACTGAAATATCTGACACTGAGATTTACTATGAAATTACAGTAACTCAAAAGGTGAGATATGTGGCAAGGAATATACAAACAGATTAGTGTAATAGAACTGAAAACCTAGAAATAAACTCAAAAAGCACACAAGAGATGGCAGGACTTCACTGGAGATGATATTTTTAATGAATTATGAACAATTTGGCATCTGTATGCAAAGAAGTGAATTAGACACAGAACTTACAACTTTTTAAAAATGAAATCATTCATCTGAAAGAAAATGTTAAATTTGTAGCTTGTGTCAGACAACATAGCAGAAATTCTATATGGCTTTGTCCTTGACATGAACATTCAAAGCCAGAAGCAGGATCTATAAATGAGAAAGTTAATACACTTTTACTCTGTTGAAAACTTTTCTGTATTTTGAAGTATGTTATGAACTGAATGAGAAGAAACTGGATGAAATATTTGCCAAATATATGTATGATGAAGGTCTAAAATTAAAAAAAATATATTATATATACATATATATACGTACATATATATGTATGTATACACACACACACACACACACACACACACACACAATGAGCTCTTAAAACTCGGAAAAGATGCTGGAGTTGTGGCTCAGTGGTAGTGCACTTTTCTACCATGTATGAGGCACTGGGTTTCATCTTCAGAACCACATATAAACTAATAACAAAGGTCCATTGATAACTAAATATTTTTTTAAAAAACCACTGATCAAACAAACAACCAGTTTTAAAATGGGCAGTATCACATATAATTTTATTAGAACTCATAAGGAGCAATAGTAAGAATCATACAATTAGAAACTATAATAAATATATACAGATCCATGGAGATAAGATTTGTGTAACTATATATGTTTTTCTATAGATGTTTGTATATGTACATACATAGATTTATAATTATATAAAATACTGCAGATTTACATAGTTTAAGCATATATCTTTAAAAACCTTTATTACAATGTGCCATATAATGAAGAATTATATGACATAATGAATTATATTTCATTAAGTATATGTAATTTATGCATAAATAAAGAATAGCCTATAAGGTTTTCACTTAGAGACATTTACACAAAAATATTTTATGAAGCTATGGTTCTAGTTAAGTGGTGCAGAATTTGTTCAGCATGTGCAAGACCTTGGGTTTGATTACCAGCAGCACAAAAACAAATGCAATAGTTTCCAGTAAGGGCATGATAACCCAGTGACATTTGACAGATATTTCATGACTCTACTCTAAGACATTTTCTTGGAAAACCACAGAATTCAGTGGGTTTCTATGTCTCCTACATGTAATAAAAACTTCTATGTCTGAAAAGTTCTACTTGAAATATTTTTTTACCAATCCCCCTTAATTTCTAATATCATTAAGTTCAAACAATCTATCATGAGCCTAGTGTACCTTAAGCCTAAATTTTTATTTAAACTTTCATTTTTTACTTTTCTTATGTTTCTACTTAGTGCCCAGATTTATTTACTTTGGTGTTCATAAAGTCCCCAAATTATTCCTCCTGTTCAATCACCATGGTTGCAAGAACTGTAGTTGAAATGTATAAACTGCCCCCTTAGGGAATCTAGACTGATAGCCCTGCCCTGGATGAGCCCATATATCAGTACATTCTTAAAAGTCAAAGCCATAAGGAACAAATTGTTATGCCTTTTATCTTTATAAAGGTTGTTGTCTAGTGAACAAAACAGTATTAAAATTTACAAAAAAATCTAAAAATGTGAGAAAACAGATTTTAAAATGTTAAGGGATGCAAAAATTTAAAATTCTGTAATTCTTTGGGAGAATGTAAATTGATGTTAGAAGGAACTGATTTTTTATGTACAAAAATATCAGAAACTGAACACGGGTGATCATTTTACAACATTGTGAATACTGTAAAAGCTACTGGATTGTAACCTTAGAAATAGTAAATTAGATTTTACTTATATTTTGCCAGAAGGAAAAAAAGTTTTTGTAAGAGGCACAAGAAAAAAGTCAAAACAATAGCAAAAGTAATAATAAGTATATAAAAAAATAAAAGATCAAAAAGGCAAACCAAAATGCAAGTGATATTTGCCAAATAAATAACACTATTTCCATAATGAAAAATATTTATCTGAATATGCTACTGCCTATATAAAATCATCAACAGTGAATTGTTTTCTTATGCCTGACTTATATTTGTATCAGAAAAGCATGTCTGAGTACCATGAATATTGAATATCTGTAATTGTAATTAATACTATATTTTGATAGAGCCACATTTTTGTTCCTAGCCTCCCAATTCACCATAGCCAAATTATGGAAGAAGTTCCCATGCCTGTTAATAGATGAATTGATGAATAAAATATGATACTCAAAATATGGAGTTTTTAGTCAGCTATAAACAAGATTTAAATTGTGACATTTGTCAGTAAATGAACAGAGATTAACAATATCATGCTAAGTGAAATAAATCAGACTGATCAAGGGTCAATTTTTTTTCACATGAACAGCTACAGGAAAACAAAAAGGGAAAGGAGAAT
The DNA here is from genome assembly GCF_001458135.2 of Marmota marmota marmota. Lineage (NCBI taxonomy): Eukaryota > Metazoa > Chordata > Mammalia > Rodentia > Sciuridae > Marmota > Marmota marmota. The sequence goes on along the minus strand of NW_026005599.1, from coordinate 413,645 downwards.
TGGATATCATAAAGATATAGAGAAGATTAGTGGAGTATAAGGAGTCTGGGTGGGAGTGACAGGAAAGGAGAATATCAAATGAATTTTTAAAAATATGGCTATATAAAAGTATACCACTGTGAATTCCAACTTCCTGCATATGTAGAAAGCTTCAAACTTAAATGAATAAATAGAAGTTTAATAAAATAGATAAAGGAGAATATTAGGGGGGGAAGTAATAAAGAGAAAAAACAAGGTAATGATAATTGAAAGGGATTAAATTAATTTAACAAAGAGGTGAAAGCCTTGTACAATGACAACTACAAGATGCTAAAGAAAAAGAATTAAAGAAGACCTAGAAGATGGAAAGTTCTACCTTGTTCTTAAATAGGTAGAATTAATATTGTCAAAATGACCATGATACCAAAAGCACTATACAGATTTAATGCAATTCCAATCAAAATCCCAATGACATTCCTCATGGAAATAGAAAAAGAAATAAAAATTAATCCTAGAAAAACAAAGAGGCCCAGAAGAGGCAAAGCAATCCTTAGAAGAGGAAGGCAGGTGGCATCACTATACCAGAACTTAAACTATACTTCAGAGCAATAGTAACAAAAACAGTGTAGTACTGGCACCAAAATAGACAAGTAGACCAATGGTACAGAATAGAGAACACATAGAATAACCCATATAAATACAGTTATCTCATACTAGACAAAGGTATCAAAAACATACTGGAGAAAATATAGCCTTTTCAAAAAAATGGTGCTAGGGAAACTGCAAATCCATATGCAGCAAAATAAAATTAAGACCCTCTCTTTCATCATGCACAAAACTCAACTCAAAGTGGATCGAGGACCTAGGAATTAAACCAGAGACCCTGCGCCTAAAAGAAGAAAATGTAGGTCCAAATCTTCATCATGTCAGATTAGGCCCCGACATCCTTAATAAGACTATTATAAGAATTAAAATCAAGAATCAATAAGTGGACGGATCAAAACTGAACAGCTTCTCAGCAAAAGAAACAGTCAGTGAGGTGAAGAGACAGCCTTCACCCTGGGAGCACATTCTTACCACTCACACGACAGGTACAGCACTCATCTCTAGGGTATATGAAGAACTCAATCTTGACACAAAAATAAATAAATAAAATAAATAGATAGATAGATAGATAGATAAATAAATAAAAAAAAAACAACCAAATAACCCAATCGATAAATGGACCAAGGAACTGAACAAGCACTTCTCAGAATATGATATACAATTGAGCAACAAATATATATGAAAAGTTCAACATAGCAATTAGATAAATGCAAATCAAAACTAAGATTTCATCTCACTCCAGCCAGAATGGCAGCTATTATTCATATAACAGTAAGTGTTGGCGAGGATGTGGGGGAAAAGGTACGCTCATACACTGCTGGTGGGGATGCAAATTGGTGCAGCCAATATGGAAAGCAGTATGGAGATTCCTTGGAAATCTGGGAATGGAACCACCATTTGACCCAGCTCTTCCTCTTCTCAGTCTATACCCAAAGGACTTAAAAACAGCATACTACAGGAACACAGCCACATCAATGTTTATAGCAGCACAATTCACAATAGCTAAACTGTGGAGCCAACCTAGATGCCCTTCAGTGGATGAATGGATAAATAATATGTGGTATATATACACAATGGAATATTACTCAGCACTAAAAGAGAATGAAAACATTGCATTTGCCAGTAAATGGATGGAGTTGGAGAATATTATGTTAAGTGAAGTTAGTCAATCCCCCAAAAAAACAAACACCAAGTATTTTCTCTGATATATGTGGGGTGACTCACAGTGGGGTAGGGAGGGAGAACATGGGAGGATTAGATTTATTCTAGATAGGGCAGAGGTGTGAGAAGAAAATGGAGGGGGAACGGGATTAGCAAGGATGGTGGAATATGATCAACTTCATTATTCAAAAACGTATGTATGAAGATTTGAATTTGGTGCCAACATAACTTATATACAAACAGATATGAAAATTGTTTTATATAAGAGTTGTAATGGAGAAAGAAATGAGTACATGCATAATGGCATAAATTAGCATGAACATACTTTATATACAGAGATATGAAAAATTGTGCTCTGTGTGTAATAAGGATTGTAATGCATTCCACTGTTGTCATGTATTTAAAAAATAAATTTTTAAATAAGAAAGGTATTGGAACCCGTTGGGGATACTATAAGCCTACAGGGTAAAAATTGTAACACCTTGAAAACACAGAGATAGAAGGGAAGATGCATGAACAACATGAAAAATCAAGAAGAAGGTGCCCAAACAATGATGCTACTTTTTTAGAATCCATGGTCAGAACAGCAGGAGAAATAACAGAGAAGGAGTGGAGGAGGCACATAATTTTATGTGAATTAAAGGATGATATAAGAGAAAATACAGACAGCAATGGATCATTTTAATAAAGAGCTACATAAGCAAATACAGAAAGCAAAAGTTTCCTTCAATAAGGAGATAGAGATTCTGAAAAAAAAACCAAAGATCCTTGAAATGAAGGAAATAATAAACCAAATTAAGAACTCAATAGGAAGCATCTCCAACAGAATATATCACTTGGAAGACAGAGCCTCTGACATTGAATGAAAAATATATAATCTTGAAAAAAAAAGTTGACCCCAGTGAAGATGGTAAGAAACCATGAGCAGAAGATTCAAGAATTATGAGATAACATGAAAAGACCAAATTTAACAACTATTGCGATAGAGGAAGACATAGAGGTCCAAACTGCAGAAATGGACAATCTATTCAATGAAATAATATCAGAAAAATTTCCAAACATGTAGAGTGAATTGGAAAATCAAATACAAGGAGTGTACAGGACACCAAATGAACAAAATCACAACAGATCCACACCAACACACATCATAATGAAAACACCTAGCATGTAGGAGAAGCAGAGTATTTTGAAAGCCACAAGAGAAAGGAATCAGGTAATATATGGGGGAAACAAATCACGATCTCCAATTTGTCAACCAAGACCATGAAAGCTACAAGATACTGCAACAACATATACCAAGCTTTGAAAGAAACAGATGCCAACCAAGAATCATACCCAACAAAATTAAATTTTGATTAGCAATTCGATTTTGATTTAGATGTTATTTTTATGACAAAATAAAAACCTTCCATGATACACAAAATTTAAAAGAATTTACAACTAGAAGGCCTGCACTACAGCACATCCTGGGCAAAATATTCTATGAGGAGGAAATGAAAAACAATGAAAATTAGAAAAGGGAAGTATCACTCTGAAGGAAAAACCTACCACAGAGAAACAAAATCAAGTTAAATATCAAAAATCAACAAAAATAACTGGGAACACAAATCATGTCTCAATAATAACCCTGAATGTTAATTTCCAAAATTAAGCAATCAAAAGACTTGCAGACTGGATTAAAAAGAAGACCCAACATTATGCTGCCTCCAAGAGACTCATATCATAAGAAAAGACACCCTCAGACAGAAGGTGACAGGTTGGAAAAAAATATATCACTTGGGCTGGGGCTGGGGCTCAGCGGTAGAGTGCTCACCTAGCACATGTGAGGCCCTGGGTTTGATCCTCAGCACCACATAAAAATAAATGGATAAAATAAAGGTATTTTGTCCATCTATACAAAACAAATATTAAAAATCATACCACTCTTATGGACTGTGGAAGCAAGCAGGGGTTTCCATCCTTATATCAAATAATGAGGACTTCAAGTGAAAGTTAATCAGAAGGGATAAAGGAGGACCTTTCATACTGCTTAAGGGAACCATACACCAATAAGACATAACAATTAGAAATATTTATGCCCTAAACAATGGAGCATCTATGTTCAAACAGACTCTTCTCACGTTCAAGGGACAAGTAGACCACAAGACAATAATTCTGGGTGACTTTAACACACCCCTTTTACCACTGGATAGATCTTCCAAACAAAAGCCAAACAGAAACTATAAAACTCAATAATACAATCAATAACTTAGAATTAACTGACATACATAAAATATTTCATCCTTCAACAGGCGAAGACACTTTCTTCTCAGCTGCAAATGGATCCTTCTCTAAAATAGACCATATATTATTCCATAAAGCAACTCTAAGCAAACATGGAGAAGATACTACCCTGCATTCTATCAGATCATAATGGAATGAAATTAAAAATAAATGATAAAAATAGAAGCTACTCCAACACCTGGAGACTAAATAATATGCTAATGAATGAGCAATGGGTTGCAGAAAACATCAAAGAGGAGATTTAAAAATTCTTAGAGGTAAATGAGAACACAGATACAATGTATCAAAATTTCTAGGACATTATGAAGGCATTACTAAGAGGAAAGTTCATTGCATGGAGTTCATTCCTTAAAAAAAGAAGAAGTCAAATAAATGACCTAAACTTACATCTCAAAACCCTAGGAAAAAAGTGAATCAACACCAAAAGCAATAAAGGAGAGAGAATAATTAAAATCAGAGTTGAAATCAATGAAATTGAAACAAAAGAAACAATTTAAAAATTGACAAAATGGCTGGGAATAGTACCAGCATTTGACACAGTTATCCTACTCCTCAGTCTATACCCAAAGGACTTAAAAACAGTGTACTACAGTGACACAGCCACAATGTTTTTAGCAGCACAATGCACAATAGTAAACTGTGGAGCCAACCTAGATGCCCTTCAATAGATGAATGGATAAAGAAAATGTGGCATTTGTACACAATAGAATATTACTCACCAATAAAAGAGAATAAAATCAAGGCATTTGCAGGTAAATGAATGGCATTGGAGAAGATAATGCTAAGTGAAGTTAGCCAATCCCAAAAAATCAAATGCTGAATGCTTTCACTGATATAAGGAGGCTGACTATACTGGGGTAGGGAGGGAGAATATGGGAGGAATAGATGAATTCTATTTAGGGAAATGGGGTGGGAATGGCAAGGAGGGGGCAGTGGATAAGTAAGGATGGTGGAAAGTGATGGACATCATTATCCAAAGTACATATAAGAAGACAAAAATTGGTGTCAACCTACTTTATATACAGAGATATGAAAAATAGTGCTGTATATGTGTAGTAAGAATTGTACTGCATTCCACTGCCATTTTTTTAAATTTAATTTTCAAAATGAAAGTTGGCTCTTTGAAAAAATAAATACATTTGATAAACCCTTATCCATGCTAATGTAGAGAAGTAGAGAAAAACTCAAATTATTAAAATCCTTGATGAAAAAAGAAATATCACCATGAACACTAGCGATATACAGAAGATAATTAGAAATTATTTTAAAAACTTGTACTCCAATAAAACAAAATATTGAAGACATCAACAAATGTCTGGAGTCATATGATTTACCCAAACTGAGTGAGGATGATACACAAGTTAAAAAAAAGAAAATGATCAGTTTAAGAGACAATTTTTAAATAGTTTTTTTTTTTAGTTTTTGGTGGACACAACATCTTTATTTTACTTTTATGTGTTGCTGAGAAACAAACCCAGCACCCTGCACATGCCAGGCAAGCATGATACCACTTGAGCCACATCCTCAGCCCAAAAACAGATTACTTTCAAGCAAAGACACCATCAAAAGTCTGCCAACACCCTCCCCCCCCCAAAAAAAAAGCCCAGGACTCAATGGATACAAGACTTTCAAAAAAAACTAATACCAATATTCCTCAAATTATTCCATGAAATAGAAAAAGAGGAAACACTTCCAAGTTCATTCTATGAGGCCAATATCACCTTGATTCTAAAATCGGACAAAGACACATCAAAGAAAGAAAACTTCAGACCAATATCTCTAAAAAACAGATGCAAAAATTCTGAATAAAATTCTGGCAAATCAAATACAATAACATATCAAAAAGATCATGCACCATGATCAAGTGGGATTCATCCCAGGGATATAAGGTTGCTTTAACATACGAAAATCAATAAATGTAATTCATCACATCAGTAGATTTAAAGATAAAAATCATAAGATCATCTAAATAGATGCAGAAAAGCATTTGACAAAAATCACCACCCCTTCATGTTCAAAACAATAGAAAACTAGTGATAATAGGAACATATCTCAACGTTGTAAAGACTATCTATCATAAGCCCCAGATCAACATTATTCTAAATGGAGAAAAACTGAAGGCATTCCCTCTAAAATCTAGAACAAGACAGGGATACCGTCTTTCACCACTTCTATTCAACATACTTCTTGAAACACTGGTCAGAGAAATTAGATGAAAGAAATTAAAGTATAGGAAAAGAAGAATTTAAATTAGCACTATTTGTTGATGATATGATTCTGTACCTAGAAGACCCAAAAAACTCCACTAGAAAACTTCTAGAACTAGAATTCAGTGAAGTAGCAGGATATAAAATGAACACCCATAAATCAAAGGCATTTCTGTATCTCTGTCACAAATCCTCTGAGAAGGAGATGAGGAAAACTACTCTATTCATAATATTAAAAAAAATAAGATACTTGGGAATCAACAAAATAGGTGAAAGATCTATACAATGAAAACTACAGAACACTACAGAGAAATCAAAGACCTTAGAAGATAGAAAGATTTAACTTGTTTATGGATAGGCAGAATTAATATTATCAAAATGACCATACTACAAAAGCACTGTACAGATTTAATGCAATTCTGATCAAAATCCCAATGGCATTCCTCATTGAAATAGAAAAAGCAATCATGAAATTCATCTGGAAAAATAGGAGACCCAGAATGGCTAAAGCAATTCTAAACAGGAAGAGTGAAGAAGGAGATATCACTCTACCAGAACTTAAACTATTCTACAATAGTAACAAAAACAGCATGGTAGTGGCACCAAAACAGGCTGGTGGACCTATGGTACAGAATAGAGGACACAGAGACTAACCCAGATAATTACAACTACCTTATATTAGACAAAGGTGCCAAAAACATGCACTGGATAAAAGATAGCAACTTCAACAAATGGTGCTGGGAAAACTGGAAATCCATATGCAAAAAAAATGAAATTGAATTTCTCTCTCTCACCATGCAAAAAATTAACTCAAAATGGATCAAGGATCTAGGGATTAAACCAGAGACTCTGTATCTAACAGAAGCAAAAGCAGGCCATAATCTTCATCATGTGGGATTAGAACCCAACTTCCTTAATAAGATTCCTATAGCCCAAGAATTAAAACCAAGAATCAACATATGAAAGGAATTCAAAGTAAAAAGTTTTTTATTAAAAAAAAATAGAATAGAGAGCCTACATCCTGGGAGCAAATCTTTACCCCTCACACATCAGATAGAGCACTAATCTCTAGGGTATATAAAGAACTCATAAATCTTAAGACAAAAAAAATAATAATAATCCAATCAATACATGGGCCATGGACTTGAAAAGACACTTCTCTGAAGAGGATATACAATCAACTAATATATAAAAAAATACTCATCATCTTTAGCAATCAGAGAAATGCAAATCAAAACTAAGATACCAACTCCTTCCAGTCAGAAAGGCAGCTATTATGGTTATAAACAAGTATAAGTGTTGGCAAGGATGTGGGGAAAAGGCACACTCATACACTGGTGGTGGGACTGCAAATTGGTGCAGCCAATAAGGAAAGCATTATGCAGATTCCTTGGAAATCTGGGAATGGAACCACCATTTGATGCAGCAGTCTGGCTGGGCACAAATCACGAGCCACTGAAGCAGGAACAAACTTTATTTCTGAACTCCACCTGCACACTCCAAACACGCTCCTGGGAACTCCCCCAAATGCCACGCGGCTCCTCCAGGAACCAGCAACCAGAAATCCCTCGTACAGAAATCCCTCCTCCAGCACTTCCCCAACCAATGGGAACTCTCCCGGAATCCCTACAAGAACTCCAATGTAGTGCAAAAACTCCAAAGTAGCAGGCCGAGGTGGACAGTAAAGGTCTAATATACAACCGAATCAATCCAACATCATCTTAATGGCTTGCCTCTCAACCCATACTATTGGCAAAATGCCAGGGGCCATTCTGACTCGGCTGTGGCTCTCAGCATCTCCCCCCTTCTGTTTAATTAAACAACAAGCAATGTGGCTTAGGGACCATGCCTATTAGGTTGTCCAATACACATATGGTCCTTACCCGTCATCGGATGAGCTGACCTCAAGACGTCAGCCTCCTGTCTTAGGTTGGTACCACTGCAATTGGATCTTACCCGTCACTGACTACTGGTCCAGCATACAGCCAGTGGGGGGGTGAGGTTCTTTGTCTCACATTTGTTGGCCCCCAAATTTAGCCTTTGCATCGGGGGGGGTGAGTTTCTTTGCCTCACCTCTGTTGGCCCCCAAATTTTAGACCATCACTAGCAGAAGGGAGGCGGATACAGAAATGCCATGAAACCAAGCCAATTGATGGCTCCTTTGGAAAAATTGTACACCGGTGACACCATCAGCAAAGATACTCCAGCACTACCACAATTCGCTGCACCAACAGATAGTTCACAATGCATACAAGTGATACATAGTCCAGGCAAGTTCTGCAAGCAGTTCAAAGCAGAGGAAGGAACCTATTAATATGTCCATTTCCTCCCAAAGTAAATCAACTTCTTGATTGAGCATCACTTGTTGAATTATTATTCATTGATGCAACAGTTTATACAGTTTACTGTGATAGCTATCGAAGAAGCTTTAGTTTGGTTTTATCTTTGTCTTCACCGGCACTGGGATGAAGATAGGAATTCTGGCAATGATGTCTAAAAAAAATATGTAACATTCCAACAGGTACTAAGAAAACAATTTTCTGAACAATTTACATTATCCTGAACAGAATTATTAAATATAATGAAAAGGAAAGGTGAAAGTAAACAAACAGATCTGTTAACCTCCTTTTTGTTCACATATTAAAACAATCCTCAACAGCTGTTTACCCAATTTAAATTAAACCATTTAAATCACGTGAATAAAAAAAAAATATGGATCCATTTTTTCATGAGCGCTCCTCATATGATATATGGACATACACACATACAGACATACAACACAAAACACAAGTGTGCACAGATAGCATACAACACATAAGACAATAGTAAATGCCTTGTAACTTTTCACAGGTGAAATCTCCATTGCAATGTTTAAAAACTCTACAGTCAAAAAGCTAAAACTGATCAGAAAAACATTAACCTAGGTCTGTTTGAGCTCAAAAAATAAAATAGAACTTTATTATGTGGGAAAGGGCAATAATAAAACAGATATTGAAAAAAGACATCCTGGTTACCACCTGGGTTTGACTCTTTTTTGGATAACCCATCCTTTTTTTTTGTAACTTGCATATGGGTCTGAAGGTATTCCCACAAGCAAGCCTCAAGTATTTTTACATTTGAAATAGGCCTTAATGGTGTTCATTATTCATTAGCCTCCAGGTATGGGAGAACCACTGTCACAGATGTAAGGATAGCCAAACTGGAGTTCTGGATATCAGCTGTTATGGATTTGAGCCAAATCATCTTCTTTTTGGTCTGTAGAAATCGCTTTAGTTAATCTCTCTGGAATCCAAATTGGCTGTTGTTCTCCCTGTGGAAACACAAACAGAACTCCGACTCCAGCCAATGACTGGGTCAGGACCTTATTTACTCTCTCTGGGATCGAAATCGGCTGCTGTTCTCTCTGTGGAAACACACAAACAGACCCCCCAACTCCAGACAATTACAGGGTCAGGACCTTTCCATCATCCTGTTAGAATATCCTTCCAAAGTACCTTGGGCTTATGTACATTTTTTGGACACATGTGCCTTTCCACAGCACTAAGCCCTGATGAATCCAAATTCAAAAAGTTTAGAGTAAAAAGGGTTATTTTAAGTTCATCTTTGGGGGATATATACCCATTCCCATTTCCCTCTTTTTGCTTTAATAAGTACATTTTAATAGTTTGATGAGTTCTTTCAACTATGCCTTCTCCCTGTGGATTGTATGGGATCCCTGTTATATGAGTAAAGCCAAATGATGAGCAAAATTGTTTAAAAGAGGTAGAATTATAACCAGGGGCATTATCTGTTTTTAACTGTTTTGGAACGCCCACAGTGGCAAAATTTTGTAAGTAATGAGCTATAATATCTTTAGTTTTTTCTCCAGCATGAAGAGAACCGATCAAAAATCCAAAAGAAGTATCAACTGTAACATGCAAATATTTTAATTTTCCAAATTCTGGCAAGTGTGTGAGACGTCCATCTGCCAAATACGGTTAGGTATCAATCCTCTAGGATTGACTCCAAGATTAACTTGTGGTAAAAAGGTCACACAATTTTTCCATTGTTTTATTATTTGTCTAGCTTGTTCCTTAGTTATTTTAAAATGCTTTTGTAAAGTATTAGCATTGACATGGAACCTTTTACGAAAATTTGTAGCTTCTTCTATTGTAGAGAAAATATGTATGTCATGTGTAGTTTTATCTGCTAAATCATTGCCCAAACTAAGGGCTCCAGGCAATCCTGTATGTGCCCTGATATGTTCTATAAAGAATGGATCTTTTCTGTCCCAGATTAGACTTTGTATAGTGGAAAACAAAGAGAAAAGAGTAGAGGAAGAAGAAATCCTATTAGCATCTTCAAGGGACACTATAGCATTAACTATATACTGACTATCAGAAAATAAATTAAATACAGAATCTTTAAACATCACAAAAGCTTGTAATACTGCATTAAGCTCTACCTTTTGATCTGATTGTTTGGGTACTAAAAATGTAAAAGTTTGATCAGGAGTAACTACTGTTGCTGTACCATTATTTGACGCATCAGTGAATATATTTGGAGCATTCATGATAGGTGTTTTTCTTGTCATTTTTGGAAAAACTATAGGATGTGATGACCAAAAATATAATAAAGGATTAGATGGTAAGTGGTTATAAAATGAAACATTAGATTTGCACATGAGTATTGCCCAAGTATTTAACTCATTAGCTAACTCATCAGTTTGATCCATAGTATAGGGAGTAATAATTTTATTGGAAGAAATTCCAAACACTTCCTTTGCTGCTTTTATTCCTTTGAGTATTAATTGTCCTACAGCCTCAGGATACCTAGTAAGAATAGTGTTAGGAGAATAAGATAAATGTATCCATAATAACGGACCTTCTTGCCAAAATACTCCTGTAGGAATATTTTTTGTTGGTAGTATAATAAATAATAAAGGCAAACTTATAACAATTCTATCCAAATGCATATTTTCCATACATGTTTCAGTGATTTTTTATGCCTTTCTTGCTTGAGGCATTAATGTGCGGGGTGAATTTGGATCCGATGGACCTTTTAGGATATCAAATAAAGGTCCCAAGTCTCCTGTTGGTATGCCTAGATAAGGCTTTATCCAATTTATGTCTCCTAATAACTTTTGAAAGTCATTAAGTGATTTGAGTTGATCTACTCGTATTTGAATTTTTGGTGGACGGACCATGGTTGAGGATAATAGAACTCCTAAATAATTAATTGGAAAATTTAATTGTACTTTATCTATTGCTATCTCTAGATTATAATTTTTTAATAAGTTTGTAAGTGTGGCATAACATTCTAGCAATGTGTTTTTATCTTTGTGTGCTAATAATACATCATCCATATAGTGAAATATTTGTAGTTCAGGATTTTGATTTCTAAGTGGCTGGATTACTTTGTTAACATAAATTTGACACATAGTTGGGCTGTTAGCCATCCCTTGAGGGAGTACTTTCCATTCATATCTCTGATCAGGACCTTCATGATTCAGTGCAGGGATAGTAAATGCAAAACGTGGACTATCCTCAGGATTAATTGGAATTGAAAAAAAAATCTTTAATATCTATAGCTAAAACATACCAGGTTTTTGGCAAAGCAGACAATTGAGGAATCCCTGATTGAGCAGGTCCCATAATAACCATCTCATTATTAATGGCTCTTAAATCTTGCAATAATCTCCATGCAATAATCTCCATTTACCAGATTTCTTTTTGATGATAAAATGGGAGTATTATGGGGAGATACAGAAGGTTGTGTATGTCCCTCCGCTAATTGTTGTTTGACCAGGTCATGGGCTGCTTGTATCTTTTCTTTAGTCAGGGGCCACTGAGAAACCCATACTGGTCTTTCTGATTTCCAAGTAGTTTTTCTTGTCTCAGTGGCCCTTTCTGAAAATCCAACCCATGTCTGTCTGTTCCTTGATCTATTTGTATTGGTGCTGCTATAACTTGTTCTTGTTTTTCTAATCTTTTTCCTTTCCTAAAACCTTGTCTAGCCATAATAGTGGATGCATGTGAATTGATGTTATTTGTTAATGTTAGTCCTAATTGATCTAGGACATCTCGTCCTCATAAATTTACAGGAAGATGATCCAATACATATAGCTGTATAGTTCCTTCACATCCTTTAGGATCCTTCCAATCTAATACCATTGCACTTCTATGGGGATTAGTCACCACTCCTAGGCCTCGAAGCGTTTGAGTGGCTTGTTGTAATGGCCAATGTTTTGGCCATTCTTGACAAGAGAAGATGCTAAGGTCTGCACCTGTATCCAGTAGCCCATTAAATTCGTGTCCTTGAATATTTAGTTTTAGCATGGGGTGAGAATATAAAATTTAAAGAAAGCATAGCCCAATTTATACCTGTGGAGCCTAATCCCCTGGAACCTCTTTCTACAGTACAACTGGAAAATTTATCATGTAGTCTCTATCTCCTGGTGAAATTACTGATATACACTTTGGAGAACTGGCTATAATTTTTATTTCACCTTCATAATTGGGATCAATTACCCCAGGACTTATCATAAGTCCTTTTAGAGTAGAAGAACTGTGTTCCAATAATAAGCCTACTGTTCCTTTGGGAAGAGGTCCTTTTACCCCTGTGGGAATGATCTGAACTCCCATCTCTGGAGTTAGTACTGTTCTGGCAGAGGCACAGATATTCAATCCTGTCTTCCTCTGGTTTGTCTAGTGAGGGATCTAATGGATAATGTGTCCTGGGCACTAACCTGATGGGGTTGCTGGGTTCCTCCAGTGCCCCGTATATTTGTGGTTGTGGGCCCAGAGCATTGGGCCCCCCTGTCCGTTTTTTTGGCAATGGAGCCTGATGCCTTTCTCCATGAAATCATGGATAGACACCTGGTCCTTGTTCGTTTTTTGATAACAGAGTACCCTCTATGGCGATTTGAGAATGACATTCATTATCCCAATGTCTCCCTCTATGGCATCGTGGGCAAATACCCGATATTCTACCCTTTGATACCTAGTTTTGTTAAAACCTCCTCCTATGGGGCAATTCGTTTTAAAATGTCCTGTTTGTTCACAATTGTAGCATGTTTTTGGTCTGGCATCTATAGCCTGTTGTACTGCAGCTGCCAAGACTTGCCCTTGTTCATTAATGTCTCTACATAATTTAATATATCTGTTTATATCTTCATGTTTCCATTGTCTAAAGACCTCTCTGCACCAATGATTTGCTTGCTTATAAGCCAGTTGTTTTATTAATGACATTGCTTGTTCTGTATTCCCCAAAACTCTGGTAGCTGTTTGAATAAGCCTATCTACAAAATTCAGCATAAGGTTCATTAGCTCCTTGTATTACCTTAGATAATTGACCTTGTAAACCTACATGTCCTTGTAAAATCTTCCATGCCCTAACTGCGTCAACAGCAATTTGTGAGTATATGGCAGGATCATATGCAATTTGTTGCTGGCTGCTGATCCTCATAAGATCCCTTTCCTAACAACATATCTAGATTTCTCTGAGGATAACCACTTGTTGCATTTCGCCTAGCCGTCTCCTTGCAAAATTCCTCATTGGCAACCTTCCATAATAGGTATTGTCCTCCATTTAGCACAGCTTTACACATACTAGTCCAATCTGCTGGCATCATGTTCTAGTTGGTAATGGATTTGCCCATGCTTACAGTGAAGGGTGCTTGAGGACCATACGTTGTTACAGCCTCCTTTAACTGCTTCACTGTTTTGAAATCTAAAGCACGGTGAACTTGCTGCCCTCCTGCCTGCTCAAGTACAGGGCATGCTAATCCTTGAGGTCCTGTCTCAGGATTCCATATATCAACTACGGGGGTTGAGGGCCACTCAGCTGTCTCCACAGGTGGAGCTATTGGTTGAATTATGCCCTCTGGTGATAGAACAGAGTTGTTAGCAACCTCCTGTTGTAGCTTCCCTCCTGATAGCTGTTTCTCCTCTAAGCTTTCTCTCCTCTAAGCTTTCTTCCTTTAAATTTTCTTCCTCTATCTGACTAGCTTGAGAGACCTTCTCTTTTGCTTGATCTAACATGTTTTCTACCATAGTCTGGACCTCTAACAATTTACTTAACACTCTGTCAGTTTGTCTTTTACTAATTTCTAATATACTATAAAGATAATGCAACCCAACAAGATAACACAAAACAAAGCCAAAACGGAATGAAACAAAAATGAAACAAAAAAATCATTGTATCAATTTTCCTATTTTCTTGACATGTGCATTTGTGGTCTATTTCTATCTCTTCCTCAGGGGCAAACAACTTCAAACCTTGAGCCAACCATTTTTCCCAGTTTGCTTGAGAAAGTTTTAGAGATGGGCAGCTTGAAACAAAAACAAAACAAATCAAAACAAGAACACATTGTTTTTTGAAATGGTCACCCATTCTCTCGCCTTCCCTTAGGGGCGAACAATTTCACTTACCTGCGAGCTTCAGGCGTTCCCTGCACGGGCCACCAAATGCCGCAGTCTGGCTGGGCACAAATCACAAGCCACTGAAGCAGGAACAAACTTTATTTCTGAACTCCACCAGCACACTCCACACATGCTCCAGGGAACTCCCCTAATGCCACGTGGCTCCTCCAGGAACCAGCAACTGGAAATCCTTCTTCCGGAAATCCCCCCTTCTGCACTTCCCCAACCAATGGGAACTCTCTGGGAATCCCTACGAGAACTCCAAAGTAGCAGGCCGAGGTGGACAGTAAAGGTCTAATATACAACCGAATCAATCCAGCATCATCTTAATGGCTTGCCTCTCAACCAATACTATTGGCAAAATGCCAGGGGCCATTCCGACTTGGCTGTGGCTCTCAGCAATTTGACCCTGCTATTCCTCTCCTTGGACTATAGTCAAAGGATTTAAAAACAGCATACTACAGGGACACAGCCACATCAATGTTTATAGCAGCAATATTCACAATAGCTAGACTGTGGAGCCAATGTAGATTCTCTTCAGTGGATGACTAGATAAAGAAAATGTGGTATATATACACAATGGAATATTACTCAGCACTAAAAGAGAATGAAATCATGGCATTTGCCAGTAAATGGACGGAGTTGAAGAATATTATGTTAAGTGAAGTTAGCCAATCCCCAAAAATCAAATGCCAAATATTTTCTCTGATATATGGGGGGTGACTCACAGTGGGGTATGCAGGGAGAGCATGGGAGGATTAGATTAATTCTAGATAGGGCAGAGGAGTGGGAGGGAATTGGAGGGGGGAGGGGATTAGCATGGATAGTGGAATGTGATGGTTTTCATTATACAATGATATGATTGACATTGTTATTCAAAACACATGTATGAAGACTTGAATTGGGTGTCACAATAAAAAGAAAAAAATGTGAGATATATATATACTGTCTNTATGAATGAATTGTAATGCAGAAAGAATTAGTACATGTATAATGGCATAAATTGACGTGAATACACTTTATATACAGAGATATGAAAAATTGTGCTCTACATGTGTAATATGGATTGTAATGCATTCCACTGTTATCATTTATTTTAAAAATAATAAAACTATGTATATATATATATACTATGTATATATATATATACATACACACACATACATATACACACACACACACATAATTAAACCATGACCTAAAAAAATCCTAAAGAAAGTAAGAAATTATGAGATAGGATGCATGTGGTGCTACACACCTGATATATCCACTGGTCTGGAGGCTGAGGCAGGGGGATCACAATTGTGAAGCTGACTCCAGCAACTGAGTGAAACCCTGCCTAAATTTTTAAAAAAATAGGCAACAGTAATTTTAAAAAATTAAGAAAAAACTTAAAAATTTAAATTTTTTTAAGTTAAAATTTAAAAAGGGCTGAGGATATAGTTCAATAATAGGACACCCTGGAAATTCCATCCAAATATAACCATTTCTGGCAATCAGCCACATTTTGTTTGCCATATTGCATACAGTATGACCAATACTATGAAACATCATGTCGGTTTTATATCGATGTCACATAAATGTCACATTTCACATACAAGGATATTTTTAAAAGGACACCTGCAGAATTTGAAAAAAATGCAAATACATATCAGCACATAAGGAGGAATTTTATCATTCAGTCTCTTATAAAGACGGTCGCTTTCTTCAGGTTCATCTATGATAACACCCCATCAAAATTTCACCATGATTTCCTTTTCATTGAAGAAGGAACCAAAGCAAACAGTTTGAAAATTCTCCTGGAAGGTAAAATTGATATGAAATTAGCCAAGAATTCTGAACTCTAAGAGCTAAAGCAGGAACTATCATTACCAGGCACTAATGCATATTATAAAATTATCATATTGCAGTAATTTCAGGACCAAAAAAATCACAATGCAGAAATTTTATAGATGACTCCATATGTATGTAAATGTCATTTTTATTATTAAGTGCAATGAAAATGCTTAGATAAATGCAACTATCTACAGCAGAGGATTTGATATGAATCAACAAGGCAACCCAGCATGAAGGGAGGTGTGGGAACTGGAGGCGCAGAGCACTGGTAGGGCTTGGGTGCAGGACATGCGTGGTACTGGATTATACTCCAGCAGCCCAAAGAAGTACATGTTGAGGAGGAGGATTTTTCAAAATTATATCAGAATAGGAGGCTCCTGTATTTTCTCCACACATGGATACACCAAATAAACACCTACATCTGTTTTGAGTCCCTCTTAAATAAAGTTATACATGGATTGAGAGACCTATGCATTGGACCACTGAGAAAATATCTACCATCCGAAGAGCAGTCAAAGTTGAGGGACACTTGGGCATTAGTCCTGCCTTGAGCAATGTTCCACATAATTGGGACAGAATACTCTAATCCTGTGTCACCCAGGTAGAGGAAGTCTGATTGGGGTCACAAATGGAGCACATTGGACAATAAATTTAGCTGGAAACACAATTTCTATGGTGCTCATAGAGGAAAGACCTGGATATACACAAGTATCAGGAGGAGAGAAAAGGGGTGGATTTCTATGGCTGTGATGGGTCATGAGCTTTATCCATAGGACCAGGGCAGAAGGGAGTGGGATCAAGGGTCCCAGTTTATGCCTAGAAGGGATTTGCCAGCATGATCTGCAAACTGTGATTGCTAACAGTTGAGCTCCTCTCTAGCCAGTCCCTAAGGGTAGACATGAGAAATGCAGTCCACCCTGGCAGCCCTGCCTAAGCCCTCTCCCCCCTACTTCAGTAATAACTCCAGGCCTGACCAGTTCTTTCTGGAAGGAGTATGTCCAGGCACTGAGAGTCCCAACATTTTTTCCCATTCCATTGACTCCATCCTAACCCATCAAGCTTTGGGAGCAATGGCAACTGTGCATATGCAAATCTCTCTAGATTAGCAAGGAGGGGCTTCACATTGGTGTGCAAGCACTTCCACGGACTATGATCCCCTCGAGGAGTGAAGAAAAAGGATGAAAACCACAGCTCCCTGTTTCTTTCTAGAATAGGCTCACACCACCTTCTTGCAGTGAGCACAGGAGATAAATGATAAAAAGTACGAGGGATGTAGCTCAGTGGGAAAGGACCTATTTGTTCAATCCACTATGCTCCCCATGGCCCCCCCCCCAAATAAGGAAAAACCCAGGCGGAAGAAAAACCTGAGACCCCTGCAGATCCTAGCCCCCTTGGGTAGGAAAAGGGCCCATGGAGTTGTGATTCTCAGGGTCCCCACACTCTGAAATCTACCACAGAAGAAATTCAGGGAGGAGACTTAAGCTGCCAATTTGTACAGGAGGTACCCCTGTGTTCAATAATGCGAATAAAACGAATCCAACATCTTTAGAAACCCAAGAAATGTAAAATAAAACCCTATCAGAGAGAAAATTAAATAGTATTAATGACAATAGCAAACAAAAGAATTCTAATAAACTCAAGGAGTTTAAGTGCTTCTTAACTATTTGTGGAAACCGTTTTACTGTTAAAGACACATGATAGTCCCCCGCCACAGGGACTTGCTGAAATCAGCTCATATGACCAGGATAATACATTAATAGTCATGGGATATTCAGCTTAAAAATCGTATAAAAAGCTTACCATGGGTAAGCTTTACACGGGTGCCATATGCATGTGGTATTATGTATAACTATGATGCACTAATAAACAATCCAGCATGCTTTACTCTTAATGGAAGCATCCAGTCCTAAACTTCATCCACAAAGTTAAATATATGTAAAATTAACCAAGAAACTTTTGAATTGGGAAGATTTACTGTTTCAATTGTCATGGAGGAATCTCGACGTCAACAGAGTCCACCCATGAACCCACGTAGTTGTAAAAATCATACAATTAATTTCAATGCAAACGTCATTATAAATCAAACTCTAACAAGGCCAATGTCAGCAACTTAGCTAGACCCGCGGGCAGAATAAAAACTAAAAACTACCAAGAACAGAGCTGAGTGGTAAAGCACCCTTCTGTTAACTACCAGAACAAAAATCCAATAAACTCCACAAAACTAGCTCAGGAATAAGCGAGGACCCTGTTCACCACAGTTCCACTCCTGCAGGAAAATGGTATTTGGAGATTTGATTTTTTTTTTTAAACCGGGCATTGAACTCAGGGGCACTCACAACTGAGCCCCATCCCCATCCTTATTTTGCATTTTATTTAGAGGCAGGGTCTCCCTGAGTCTCTAATTGCCTCTCCAACTTGTAAAGCCTGGCCTTGACCTCACAATTCTCCTTCATCAACACCCTCTCCCCTGCCCCAGCTGCTGGGATGACAGGTGTGCGCCATCGCCTGGCTTGGAGATTGAATTCTTGTAGTGGTCCCACCTGTAAATCACCACAGCCCAGGAAGACCCCGGGCAGCCGCTCACCTGCCACTTAGGACTTGATCAGGGGCTGAGACTGCCCCAGGGAATGGGGAGGCTGCGAGTGGTGTCGGCCACTCTCATGGTCTCCACTGCGCTGGCCATGGGGACTGAGGGACACTGTCCTCGAGAGGCTCAGGCCTGCAGAGAGCGCCTGGATTCAGGGTTGGACAGATCGGGTTCCTGCCACAGCTGGTCCCACCAGACTGCCTCCCTGCACAGCCTTCCTCCCCAGCCTCCCTGTCCAGGCACCAGGTGCCACTGCACACTCACCATTTCCTGGAGAGCAACAGCCAAGCCTGCCCTGGGGAGCTTCCGCCCCTGCATGGCAGGGCCACCCGGGATCCTGGGCATGAAGGAAAGCCTGAAGTCCAACTGCAGAAATCTTGGAACCTCGGACCATGGAGAAATAAATCCTATCCAGAGCGTGGAAGCCCGTGCCCTGCTCACTGGCTGCTCTCAGGATTGGACAGCGCTCAGCACAAGGGCTTCTGATTGGACAGGGCGTCAGTCAGTCTCTGCTCTCCCCAGCCTGAGACCAGGGAGCCTTCTTTTTGAGTGACAGGGAGGTGATATCTGCTCCAGGGAAGAAGGAAACCAGAATGGCAGGGTTTGGTGTAGCTTTTTTCTTTTTTCTTTTCCTTTTGAGATCTGGACATTGGGTTAGGATCAGAGTGACCAGAATTCTCAGTTGTGTTGGGTTTTGATGTTAGGAAATTGAAGTCATTTCTTGAAAGTTTCATCCCCTGGGCCTCCTCCTATAATAAGACCTCCCAAAGCATCTTGGGGGGGGGTGACTTGTCCTCTGTTTATTTGTGCAAAATTCTCCAAGCAGAACTCCCCTTTCACCCCTTGGAAACTGCCCAGTGCATCACAGCCCAGGCTGGTGGAGGCTCACGGGGCCTGGCAGGCGCTCTGGAGGAGGCTCCGACCTGGTTGGCAGCAGTAGAGCTGATTTTCCTCCAGCTGAGTTGAATCTGTATCTACTGCCAATGTTGAAGCTGGAGGCAGAGTAAGGAGATCAGCACAGAAGAGACACCAGAGAGCCCAGACCTGGGTAAACCCCAGCTGTACCAGGGCTCCCTCACTCTGTGGCCATTGGAGGTTGAATTCAGAGAACTCCACCTCTGAGCCCCATCCCCATCCCTTGTTTGAATTTTATTTAGAGACAGGGTCTCACTGAGTTGCTAAGCACCTTGCTTTTGCTGAGGCTGGCTTTGAATTCGACATCCTCCTGCCTCAGCCTCCCCAGCTGCTGGAATGACAGGCCTGTGCCACTTTTTTTTTTCTTTCTTTCTTTTTGAGAGAAATATCTGTGGTGGCCACAGGATAACACCCTTGCACAGATAAAGGCCACCCTGGGTGCTCTCCCTGGTTCCTGCCAGTCCCCTGAATCCCAGGCAATGGGATCCTGCCTCTTTCAAAAACCAGAGACACCCTTCCCATGTGTGCATCCTTAGTATCAGCTGAATACTCTGCACTTGACAAGAAAAAAGAAAAAAAAAGACAGACCATACCTGCTTGTCTTGATGCAAACAAAGCCAATGCGTTTCCAAAGAGAGCTCTGGTCTTGTACCCCCAATTCAGTGGTGCAAAAGTCACATAATACAGAGAAGAGGCCTCGTTAAGAGGGGCTCAACGGTCTGTCTAAGGAAAAACAATTTGGGTTTGATTGGGAGTCCAGGAAAGCCAATTCCAGGTTTTCCTAATTTGGTAAAAAAAACTCCTTAGACTGGAATGCACCCTGCTCCTCTTTGCCTTAAATAACCACAGAGGCCTTGAGATTACATGCCCCCTGGGACCACTGCACCTGCAGATGAATGCAGGGAGGAGGGTCCTTTCTTCTCCATGCATTGCCCTGAGCCTCCACCTCCCCACAGGCTCCAACAACTTTGGCAGCATCCAATGGGGGAGTGGTTTAGAAAATTCTTGAATGTACCTAAAGACATTTCCTCATCCTGCTATGATGCTAACAATTTGGTCCCTTGGTCCTTTTCAGTACTTTTTATTTTTTTTTCTGTTTTATTGGTTCTTCTTAGATATACATGACCATAGAGTCCATTTTGATAAAATTATCCATAAAATATACATTATTCTCCTTAGGACCCCATTAGTTTGGGTGGGCATCATGGGTGGATTCACTTAGGTATTTTCATATATTTAAATAGGAACATTATGGATGATTCATGCTACTGTCTTTCCTGTTCTTATCTCCCCTCCCTTCCTGTTGTTCCCCTTTGTCTAACCCCCCACCTTCCTTGTGATGTAGATAACAAATGTCCAGGAAAACTTGTGACCTTGGTTTTGGGGGATTGCCTTATTTTACTTTAGCATGATAATCTCCAGATCCATTCATTTACTGGGCAATGTTATGAAGTCACCCTTTTTTAAAGCTGAGTAATATTCCACCATGTATACATACCACAATTTCTTTATCTATTCATCTGTTGATGGGCATTTAGGCTGGCTCCATAGCTTAGCTATTGTGAGTTGTGCTATCATAAATATTCATGTGGCTGTTTCCCTGTCATATGCTAATTTTATCCTCTGGATTTATACTGATTTCCCCCATGTAGGAAATTATTATAGCTGTTGGTTTTCTTAACCAAAATGAGAGATTTTCATAAGCTACCAGTGCCACTAGACATAGGTCCCTAGAAGGAGCTCAGATTTGTCTTGAGAGACAAGGAAAAGTGAATAACCAACACAGTGGTTCCAATAACCAACAAGCTAGACCTTGGGCTCCTTGGGGGCAATACACTGGGTTTTACCCAATAATTAACAATCCAAGCACCTGACACCTAATTAACAGATGATGGAAAATTGGATGGGTGGGTGTGGGGGTCTGTGGGTGGCCAGCTGCAGGAGCTTGCTTCTGGGGTGCACTACTTGCATCTGAGAGGTTTTTCAACACCAATGAGATAAACAAAGTGGCAAGAAAACTGGCAAAACCCTCTGTAATACTCTAGCCAGGAAAATTCATAAGAACTTTAAAAGCATCTTACTGTTTACCCTTGGTCAAATGTGCCCCAATCAGAATGCAACCATTTGAAAATAGCTGTCAAAATGAAAAGTTTCTGAAATCTGCTGGTTTGTACCACATTTTGGATTACTGCAAAAACCATATGAGTCCATGGATAAATACATAAGTAAAAATATAAATCTAATAATGAGCATTCTCTTAAGACTTACGTCCTGAAAACACTGCCCTATTTGCTTTGATAACTAAACGATCATTTAATCATTCCTATGGCAACACTTGAGGTCCATTAAGAACTTTGGAACATGTCTGGTTGGGGCAGAAATGCTGGGATACCAAGAAGAACGTAACACTGAACCTCAAAGGAGAAGGTTCATAAATCACCAGAATGCAGGAATGCCCACAAAAAATTTGAAACTAAAAACAAGGGACTGGGGTTGTGGCTCAGTGAGAGAGCACCTGCCTAGCACCTGTGAGGCACTGGGTTCAATCCTCAGCACCATATTAAAAAGAAATACATAAATTAAAGGTATCCTGTCCAACTAAAAAAAAATAATAAAAATAAAGATCAGATTAAAAAAAAATTCCCTGCAATGCAGCATTTCTCTGAGACCTGCTTCCTGGACCCCCAAATACTAACATGATATGAGCAAGCTTAGAAAAACTGGCCCTGTCTCTAGTCCAGCCACACTTAAATGTCCCTCTCCAAATAGCAACACTTCCGACCACGTATTTGCTGTCTCTCACTTTAGAGCTTTCTCACATTTTTCATCTCTCTCTTCTTGTGGTGCTGGGGATTGAACCTGGGACCTTGTGCATACAAGGCAAGCACACTACCAACCTCACTGTATCCCTGGCCCCTCACGTTCTTTCCTGAATGTGGATCTGTTTTCTAAATAGTCTGTCCTTGTGCCTGACAAATGATGAAGTTCTTTTCTGCCATGAAAACCAAGTAACCTACTTTTTGTGAGCTGATGTTCCTCTTTCTCCCTGGAATCCCTTCCCATTACATAACCTCAAAAAGCAAGAGTCAGACTTGAGCTTTGGAATTGTGTGGGTTTTTTATTGCTTTGGGTCTGATATCACATACATCACTGGAGGGAGATAACCAGTAGCTATGCACTTTTTTTAATAAGCAAAGGACAAGGTTTGGTAGCACCTGTCTGTAAGGCCAGGCATTTGGGAGGCTGCTGCACGAGGATCTCAAGTCTGAGTCCACAGTTGGCCTCATAGCAAGACCCTGCCTCAAAATAAAATATTCAAATTTCTGACACTGGGTGAGTCTTCATGAACAATGAAGGGTCAGAGTTCCTGTTTCAACAGTCTCTCCTTAGCATGCTGTGTGTAGGTATGTGACTGTTACCTTCCAACAGGACCTAGAGTGGTTGCTGGTGCCCACCCATATTAATAAATGGATCAAATTAAGTGAGTAAATAAGTAAAGCAATAAAAGATCTGAAAAAAATGTTGCTGGTTGTGATCCCAGGGATACAGAGGTTAGGTTGTGTTTCTTGTCTCTTGTGTTCTTGCAAGAGAGGATTTTAGATACTACATAAAATGTAATCAAAGTAGAGCAAAGTGTATTGGCCCAGATATCACTATCAAGAAGGGGGAAGGAAAACAGTGAGGCTTCTCTGACATATTTAGGCCTCACACCCCCTTTGCTCCTCAAGTTTATGGGAGATGCTGTGGGTGACTCCAGAGGCCTACCCATGGACCAATTCCTAGTTCTTAGGCAGTAAGATTGAATCATATTTTTAGGTTCCTACTCCACATGGTCTTGTCCAGAGACACCAAAGCAAAACCCGTGTGTGTGTGTGTGTGTGTGTGTGTGTGTGTGTGAATTTTACTGTAATAAAAGTTTTATTATGGCAGCTATTATGAAGACAAACAAGTGTTGGTGAGGATGTATAAAAAAGGTACACTCATACATTTCTGGTGGAACTGCAGATTGGTGCAGCCAATATAGAAAGCAGTATGGAGATTCCTTGGAAATCTGTGAATGGAACCACTATTTGACCAAGCTATCTCTCTCCTCAGTCTAAACCCATAGGACTTAAAAACAACAACCTAGAGGGAAACAGCCACATCAATGTTTATAGCAGCACAATTCACAAAAGCTAAACTGTGGAGCCAACATAGATGCCTTTTAGTGTATGCATGAATTAAAAATATGTGTTATATATACACAATGCAATTTTACTCAGCAACAAAAGAAAATAAAATCATGGCATTTGCAGGTAAATGGATGGTTTTGGCGAATTGGATACAAAAACATATCAAAAAAATTGTGCACCATGATCAAGTAGGATTCGTCCCTGGGATGCAAGGTTGGTTCAATATATGGAAATCAATAAATATTATTCACCACATCAATAGACTTAAAGATAAGAACCATATGATCATCTCGATTGATGCAGAAAAAGCATTCGACAAAGTACAGCATTCTTTTATGTTCAAAACACTAGAAAAACTGGGGATAACAGGAACTTACCTCAACATTGTAAAAGCTATTTATGCTAAGCCTCAGGCTAGCATCATTCTAAATGGAGAAAAACTGAAGGCATTCCCACTAAAATCTGGAACAAGACAGGGATGCCCTCTCTCACTACTTCTATTTAATTTAGTCCTTGAAATAATAGCCAGAGCAATTAGACAGACAAAAGAAATTAAAGGCATAAAAATAGGAAAAGAAGAACTTAAAATATCACTATTTGCGGACGATATAATCCTATACCTAGAAGACCCAAAAGGGTCTACAAAGAAACTACTAGAACTAATAAATGAATTCAGCAAAGTGGCAGGATATAAAATCAACATGCATAAATCAAAGGCATTCCTGTATGTCACTTAGTTTTTAAAAAAATCAATAGAAAAAAACATTATGAAAAGCTTAAGATGATATTCTAAATATATAAATGCAACACTTAAGTCACCTTGCTCTGCACTGACCAGTTCTAATTGGGACTTTTCTGGGACCAGTAGAAATATAGGGACACAACATACTCTCTGAGAGGACACTCCCACTTGAGAGTGTCCCTCTTTCCCATCCCTATGTATTTAAATAAACTAATATCTGATAGAGTGAGGGACATGTCTGAAATAGTAGTTAGCAGGTGCACACTAGTGACAGGAACAGGAAGTTGACATGCCAAAGATCCAGGACAACTCTAGGGTGCTTTGGCCCAAGCTAGTCTGGAACGGTTCTTACATACTTGATGGTTAGGTGCAATCATCCTATCTCCTTGAGTTCTGGAATCTGGTCTGTGAAAGTGTCCCAGAACTGATTTCCTCCAGGGTAACTTGTGTTCTCAATCAGAGTTGAAATCACTTCTCACAGAAATCACAGGTTGTTGGTTGAGGAATGGAAGATTGCACATTGACTTGGCCCAGGCAGGGCTATAGGTAAATTACTTTTCTAAAAGAAAAGTGGGGGTCTGTACAGTGGGCCAGGTTTATAAAATAACTCCCTGACCTGCATGATCCCATCAATCATGTCTGCATGCTACCCATCCATCACCATCACTATGTAGCTGAGTGGTAGATCCACCACCAGCACTGAAAATAGACAGATAAATATATATCTATATCTATCTATATATCTATCTGTCTATCAATATATGAAAAAAAATAGTTTATCATATATATATATATATATATATATATATATATATGAGATAAACTAAGGCAGGGATGAGCTGCTTGTTTGATAACCAATTATGTATCACCCCATAGACTTCCCTAATAATTTTGAATTTTAAAATACAATCACTGGCTTATAAAATTTAGTATCCACTCCTAGGCCAGGTGTTAGATATTCATCAAAAATAGAAAAAAGTAGAGACCAATACTGTGTGACCAGAAACTCGAGAAAACTTTAATCATCTTTCAAAACCAGTGAACACTTTTGCCAGTTTTCTAAAAAAATACAAAAACAAAACAAAACAAAAAACCCACTGTGTGTTCTGCTCTGAAAGGGGAAGGCAATCTTCTGGAATGGAGGAGGAGTTTGAAGGTAAGGACTTCCTGAGCTTCTAAATCTATTCTGTCCCCATTTTTATTTTATTAACGGTGACGTCATTTTTCTCTGGCTGCTTCCCCAAGCATTCAATGTTTCCCCATCTCAATATCTGCCCACCATCCCTGTGTCCCCAGAGGTTCTACATGTCCTCTTTGCCACCCCACTGCTCATGGCTCTGCCTGTCACCCACTGCTTTCCCAGGTGCTATCTCTGACCCTCTACTTGCCTCTCTCTCCGGTCCAGATGTTATTGGAATTCCTACAACATATTTCTAAGCCTTTTCTAGACAACCTGCCCTGGGTTTTCTCCAGGGATTGGAAATACCTTTGGCCATATGCATGGATTCTGCACCCAAGGTCTCAAACCCTGGTGGATGGGAAGAATTTGAACATGATTTACACATGTACCAAGTAAATGTACAGACTTTCTCCCAAGTAATGACAATGGTATAATGGCTACTTACATAGTGGTTACTTTGTACCAGTTTTTTTTAAGGATATTCTTAGTTGTAGATGGACACAATACCTTTTTTTTCTATTTATTTATTTTCATGTGGTGCTGAGGATCAAACCCAGTGCCTCACAAGTGCTAGGTGAGCACTCTGCCACTAAGCCCCAGCCCCAGCCCTGTATCAAATTGTGCTAGTAACCAAGAGATTATTTAACTTACAGGAGGGTGTGAGCAGGCTGTCTGCAAAATGTATACATAAATTCATGCACTTTGCGATCCTTTGAGGATTGCTGGCCTGGAACAAGTCACCTACCTATGATGAATGAAAACTGCAAGACATCTCCACTGCTGGACTCAGTCTTCACTTTTCTCCTCCCACAAACTTGTTTTTTATCTGGGTTCTCACATTTTGTCACCAAGACGTTTGAAGTGGACTTTGACTCCTTGTCCTTGGCTAGCTATCCATTCTAGTACTTGCAATCAACTTCATATGGAAGTTTTTCTGTAACTCCCTTCTCATCCAGCACTTGTACGGACACTTATTGGCTCTTGCTTAAACTGAAGGGAAATAAAAACAAATCAAAAACAACTTCTCTCTGACTTCTTCACTTCAACCCTTATCAAAATAATCATTATTTTTATCATTAAGGAAAATTATCTGAGCCAGGCAGAATGGTACATGCCCATGATCCCAGCAACTTGGGAGGCTGAGGCAGGAGGATTGTGAGTTCAAAGATAGCCTCAGAAACTTAGTCAGGACTAAGCAACCCAGTGAGACCTTGTCTCTAAATAAAGTGTATATTTTTTAAAAAGGGGGGGGGGACGCCTGGAGATGTGGCTCAGTGGTTAAGCAGCCCTGGGTTCAATCCCTGGTGCCAAAAACAAATAAAGAAATACTGAGCAGAATTTGCCCCTGAAATTCCTTCTAAGAAGCTTTAAAACTCTCACAGCCTAGTAATTGGTAGAGGTTGCAAAATGTTAGCCCAGGATCAAGAGAAATATGTGCTTCTGCATGTATTACATGGTATGAGAATGAGGCTTAAATTCTCCCATGGATGACAACTGTAGCATTTTCCTTTTGGAGAGAACAAGGGCCTCCACTGGCTCCTCATTATGCCCCGGGACTGATACCTCATCCCTCAGATCATGGTGGCATTGTGGCGGGGGTGAGGGTATACCTTGCATTGTCAGATGAAATCAGGTTCAATCCTGGGTGTTAAACATTCACCAGATTGCATTGGTTAAACACGAGCCATTCTTGAGGACACTTTGGCATACAACCATATACCATGGAAACATGGTTCAACTTCCTTCCTGATTAGACATTTTAGCATTACAATGAAGTAGAATTGACTTCCTAGTCACTGGTATTTTCTCTTAAGGTTATTTGTGAAAGAGTTTCATCCTAAACTTATTAAACACATCTCAACTTCTTAGGTAATAGTCTCATGGGAAATCATATTTTCCATTAGGAGAGGGTCAAGATGTGTCTTCTATTCTTAGGCTCTGAAGAGCTAACAATGCAACATGGGCACAAACAGAATTTGGTGCATGAGTAATTGGAGAGATGTTCTCTTCTACACAAGTGGAACACTATCATGACAGTCTCTCAACAAAGATGGCAACTCTCAACTAACAGAAAGGTATTACAAAAACAGCATATCAACTGGGAAACTGCTGGAGAAGGCAGAGGCTCATTCCCTGGAGGGCTGGGGTGGGGTGGGGTGAGATTGCATCATGCTACTCCGAACACTTTGCAATTTAAAACTCATATGAGTTGCTCATTCTGGAATTTTCTATAGCTTACAGAAAGGGAAACCATGGATAAGAGGAACTATGGAGAAGAATTGCTGTAAAACAAATACCCAGAAGCAATCTTCTGAGTGGTCAGAGAGAAACGGTTGTTCAGGTACAAGACAGCATTAGTGGGTTTCCCTAGAGAATCCAAGAAGCTGAAAGGCAGTGGGAGGACATGATGAAACTTGCTTTTTAACCATCAATAATTTTTGACCCTGCTAAACTGTGCTTCAAAACATAAGGGGAGATTTGTATAAGGAAAGGTTTGTGGTGAGTAAACAACTCTTCCAGAAGTGCAAATAGAGCCATCAAGGTTAAAGGAAATGATAAAAGAGAGAACCTTGAGTCCACATAAAATAATGAGAAATAATGGTAGATGTAGCTCAGTAGCTCAATATGGTAGCTAAATATAGCCATTGCATTGGAGTTTTTAGTTTCTAACTCTTTTCTATTTGTTTTAAAAATATAAGTGTAAAAACTTGTACTCTTATGTGTAATAAGAATTGTAATGCATTACACTGTTGTGTATTTAAAAAATAAAATTTAAAAAATTAAAAAAATAAATGAGTGCATAAATAACACTTATTACACTTACAACACACAAAAAAAAAACCCCACTTAGAACCAAACAAACATTGATGCAGAATGACTACAACACTCCATTTTTCATTGCTATCAGAAAATACCTAAGGCTGAGAGGTTTGTGATTAAAAAGTCATTTCAGTCAGAATTTTAGAGTCTGAGAGTCCACGATAAAGGCGCCACCCACTTGGCTTCTGGAGAGTAATTACTTTGCTATATTCCAGCATGATGGCTGTCATCAGAGTGGGGATAAGTGGAAGAGGAAAAAATCATATGGACCAATATGAGCCACAGAGCAGAGAGGGGCTGTCTTGATTTTTCATAACAACTCATTTTCTCAAAAACTCATTCCAAGAGACTAGCGTCCATTCTTCCTGAGGGTGGTGTCCCCAATGACTTAATTAACTCCCAATAGACAGAACATTTGAAAGGTTCCCCTGCCTCAGTGCTACCATAATGTGAACCAAGTGTCCAAAACATAAGCTTGTTTGGGGACAAATGCCATCCAAGCCATAGAAGACACACAATGCATGAAGTTATAGTCTATGACAAAGATAAAATCCAGGATGGAGGGACAAATCTGTAAGATTAGCAATATTTTTCTATACTATTGAAACTAATTTTGCATGAGTAAAACTGATTGTCATAAATTTAAGATGTTAAAGCTCCCAGAACAATCACTAAGGAAAAATTAAAACATGTGCCAAAAGAACAAAGTAAAATAAAAATGATAGACAAGAAAAACTAATAATTAATAGGAAATAATGGGAAAATTGATGAACCAAAAACAGGTAGAAAACAAGTGGCAACATAGAAGAAGCATTTTGTTCATTACTATTACTTCTTTCATTACTATTACTGCATATAGATCCGATTTGCTCCAATTTTAGAAAGTATATTGATCAAGTGGGCATGCAGCACACATCTGTGACTCTAGAAACTTAGGAGGCTGAGGTAAGAGGATTGCAAGTTTGAGTCCAAACTCGGTGACTTATGGAGAGCCTGTCTAAATCATCATCATCATCATCTGGGCACAGTGGTGCAGTGCTCTCACTAAACTACTTGTGAGACTGAGGCTAGGGTATCACAAGTTTGATGCTGGCATCAGCAACTTAACGTAACACTATCTGAAAATAAAATATAAGGAAATATAAGAAAAATATAATAAAATAAAATAAAATATAAGAAAAGCATGTCAAAGTAGCCATGAATATTGGCTATCTGTAATTGTAATTAATACTATATTTTGATAGAGCCACATTTTTGTTCCTTGCATCTCAATTCACCATAGCCAAATTATAGAAGCAGTTCCCATTATGGAAGCAGTTCCCAATAGATGAATTGATTAATAAAATGTGATACACACAATGGAGTTTTAGTCAGCTATAAATAAGATTTATTGACAAATGTCACAATTTAAATGGACAGAATTAACAACAACATGCTAAGTGAAATAAATCAGACTGATCAAGGGTCAAATGTTTTCTTTCACATGCAGCAGCTACAGCAAAACAAAGGGAAAGGAGAATTGGATATCATAAAGATATAGGGAAGATTAGTGGAGTATAAGGAGATTGGGTGGAAGTGACAGGAAAGGAGAATATCAAATGAATTCTAAAAATCATGGGTAGATAGAGATTCTCAAATTAAAAAAAAAATAGAAATCCTTGAAATGAAGGGAAAAAAAACAAATTAAAAACTCAATAGAAAGCACCTCCAACAGAATAGATAACTTGGAAAACAGAACCTGAGACAATAAAGACAAAACATATAATCTTGAAAAAACTAGGTTGACCACATAGTGAAGATGGTACGAAACCATGAGGAGAACATTCAAGAATTATGGGATAACAGAAAAATCCAAATTTAACAATTATTAGGCTATAGGAAGGCAAAGAGGTCCAAACTAAAGAAATGGACTATCTAATCCATGAAATAATATCATAAAAAATCCAAACATAAAAAGTGAATTGGAAAATCAAATATGAGAAACTTACAGGATGACAAATGTACAAAAATCACAACAGATCCACACCAAGGCACATCATAATGAAAATTCCTTGCATACAGGATGAGGATAGAATTTTAAAAGCCACAAGAGAAAGGAATCAGATTATGTATGGGGGAAACAAATTAGGATCTCTGATTTCTCAACTGAGACCCTGAAAGCTACTAGATCCTGCAGCAACATATACCAAGCTCTGAAAGAAACAGATGCCAATCAAGAATCATACCCAGCAAAATTAAATTTTGATTAGAAATCAGATTTCAATTTAGATGTGTTATTTTTATGACAAAATAAAAACCTTCCATGATAATCAAAAGTTAAAAGAATTTAATACTAGAAAGCCTGCACTACAGAACATCCTTGGCAAAATATTCCATGAGGAGGAAATGAACAATAAAAATCAGAAAAGGGAGGTATCACTCTAAAGGAAAAACCTATCAAAGAGAAACCAATCAAGTTAAATACCAAAAATAAACAAATAGCTGGGAATACAAGTCATGTCTCAATAATAACCCTCAATGTCAATTTTCAAAACTCAGCAATCAAAAGAGACTGGCAGATTGGATTAAAAAAAAGAAGAAGACCCAACAATATTCTGCTTCCAAGAGACTCATCTCATAGGGAAAGACACACACAGACTGAAGGTCACAGTTTGGACAAAAATTTATCAATCGGGTTGGGGCTGGGCCTCAGGGGTAGAGCACTTGCTTGGCATGTGTGAGGCCCTGGGTTTGATCCTCAGCGACACATAAAAATAAATAAATAAAATAAAGGTATTGTGTCCATCTACAAAAAATAAGTATTAAAAATCATGCCACTTGGGGCTGGGATTGTGGCTCAGTGGTAGAGCACTTGCCTAGCATAGGTGGGACCCAGGTTTGATCCTCAGCACCACATAAGAATAAAAGCATTATATTGTGTCCATCTACACGTAAAAAAATATAAAAAAATAAAACTAAAAAAAAAATAAATCTTTAAAAAACATACCACTCACATGGACTGTGGAAGCAAGCAGGGGTTTCCATCCTTATATCAAATAATGCGTACTTTAAGTGAAAGTTAATCAAAAGGGATAAAGAAGGACATTTCATACTGCTTAAGGGAACCACACACCAACAAGACATAACAATTAGAAATATTTATGCCCCAAACAATGAAGCATCTATGTTCAAATAAACTCTTCTCAAGTTCAAGGGCTAAGTAGACCATAAGACAATAATTCTGGGTGACTTTACATCTTTTACCCCTGGATAGATCTTCCAAACAAAAGCTATATAGAGAAACTATAGAACTCAATAATACAATCAATAACTTAGATTTAACTGAAATACATAGAATATTTCATCCTTCAACAAGTGAATACACTTTCTTCTCCGCAACACATGGATCCTTCTCTAAAATAGACCATATACTATGCCACAGGGTAACTCTTAGCAAATACAAAAAAGTAGAGATACTACCCTGCATTATATCAGATCATAATGGAATGAAATTAAAAATAAATGATAAAAATAGAAACTACTCCAACAACTGGAGACTAAAAAATATGCTACTGAATGAACAATGGGTTGTAGAAGACACCAAAGAGGAGATTAAAAAAATCTTAGAGGTGAATGAGAACACAGATACAACATATCAAAATTTTTGGGACACTATGAAGGCATTACTAAGAAGAAAGTACATTGCATGGAGTTCATTCCTTAAAAGAAGAAAAAGTCAAACAAATGACCTAAAATTACATCTCAAAGTCATAGAAAAAGAATGAATCAACACCCAAAGCAATAAAGGACAGAAAATATTTAAAATCAGAGCTGAAATCAATAAAATTGAAACAAAAGAAGCAATTAAAAAATCGACAAAATGGGGCTGGGGATGTGGCTCAAGCGGTAGCTCACTGGCCTGGCATGCATGTGGCCCGGGTTCGATCCTCAGCACCACATACAAAGATGTTGTGTCCGCCAAAAACTAAAAAATAAATATTAAAAAATTCTTTAAAAAAAATCGACAAAATGAAAAGTTGGCTCTTTGAAAAAGTAAATAAAATCTATAAACCATTATCCATGCTACTATAAAGGAGAAGAGAAAAACTCAAATTACTAAAGTCCATGATGAAAAATGAAATATCACCATGAACACTACAGAAATAGAGAAGATAATTAGAAATTATTTTGAAAATTTGTACTCCAGTAAAACAGAAAATATCAAAGATATCAACAAATGTCTAGAATCATGTGATTTACCCAAACTGATTCAGGATGATATACACAAGGTAAACAGATCATTTTCAAGTAATGAAATAGAAGACACATTAAAAAACTCAAAAAGCAAACAATCACATACATGCACTCACATACACACATACACATAAAAAAATAATAATAATAGCCCAATCAACAAATGGGCCAAGGACCTGAACAGACACTTCTCAGAAGAGGATATACAATCAATCAACAAAGATGAAAAACTGCTCATCATCTCTATCAGAAACTCAAATCAAAACTACTTTAAGATATCATCTCACTCAAATCAGAATGTCAGCCATTATGAAGACAAACAACAATAACTGTTGGTGAGGATGTGGGGGAAAATGCACACTCATACATTGCTGGTGGGACTGCAAATTGGTGCAGCCAATGTGGAAAGCAGTATGGAGATTCCTTGGAAAACTGGGAATGGAACCACCATTTGACCCTGCTATTCCTCTTCTTGAACAGTACCCAAAAGACCTAGAAACAGCATACTACAGGGACACAGCCACACCAATGTTTATAGCAGCACAATTCACAGTAGCTAAACTGTGGAGCCAACCTAGATGCTCTTCAGTGGATGCATGGATTTAAAAAATGTGGCATATATACACAATGGAATCTTACTCAGCATTAAAAAAGAACAAAATCATGGCATTTGCACATAAATGGATGGCATTGGAGAAGATAATGCTAAGTGAATTAGCCAATCCCCCCCAGAAAACAATGCCAAATGTTTTCTCTGATATAAGAGGATGACTCATAGTGGGGTAGGGAGGGGGAGAATGGAAGGAATAGATTAATTCTAGATAGGACAGAAGGGTGGGAGGAAAAAGGAGCAGGCAGGGGATTATCAAGGATGGTGGAATGTGATGGACATCATTATACAAAGTACATGTATGAAGACTTGAATTGTGTGTCAACATACCTTATATACAAATTCAGATGAAAAATTGTAACATGTGTATTAAGAATTGAAATGCAAAAACTTACATGTATAATGGCATAAATTGATGTGAACATACTTTATATACAGAGATGAAAAATTGTGTTCTGTGTGTAATAAAGATTATAATGCATTCCACTGTTGTCATGTATTTAAAAAAATAAGATCTTTTAAAAAATATAAAAAAAATCATGACCTAAAAAACATCTGAAAAAAGAAAGAAAGAATGAAAGAAAGATAGATAGAAAGAAAGAAACAAAGAAAAGAAAGAAAGAAATTGTGAGATAGGATGCATGTGGTGCTACACACCTGATATATCCAGTGGTCTGGAGGCTGAGGCAGGGGGATCACAATTGTAAAGCTGACCCCAGAACCTGAGTGAAATCCTGCCTAAATTAAAAAAAAAAATAGGAAGTAATAAGTTTAAAAAATTAAATAAAAAATTTAAAAATTTAATTTTTTTAAATAAAAATTTAAAAAGGTTCAAAGTTATAGTTCAGTAATAGGACACCCTGGTTCCAACCCCCCTTTTAACAAAAGGAAAAAAGAACAACAACAAGAAAATTTTTTTCCAAAGTTACAGAAAATAATATTTTTAAATCTATAAATAATTGTATATATGAAAACAAAAATTCTATTCCTCAAATGACTCCATTAAGGTGCAAGATAAGTGACAGAAGAAACTAATTGCCTCACCTTTAACCAAAACCTGTAAGAAAAGAGAACAGAGACTGAGAGAAACACAGGCAAGAGCCATGAAGAGCCCCTTCAAATAGCAGATATTTAAATGCCCCATCATCACAAAGCAATCAATGTCTTTAGAAAGAAGAGACTGTAAAATAAAGTCACATTGTACACAAATTGAGACAGTGTTGAAAAACATGTGGGGTTATCATGAAGGTCCCCAGAAAGAGATGTGGACAGTACAGCACCTGTTCATATGGGGACACAGCGTGCTCCTCCAGAGCCGAGACCTGGGGCCTGGTGACAGAGGATGTGCATTTGGGAATAGATTAATAAATATGGAAAATAACCATTTCTGGCAATCAGACACATTTTGCTTGCCATATTGCTTACAGTTTGCAAATAGTATGAAACACTGTCAGTTTTATATAGCTGTCACATAAATGTCACATTTCACACCTACTCATACT
The DNA here is from genome assembly GCF_001458135.2 of Marmota marmota marmota. NCBI lineage: Eukaryota > Metazoa > Chordata > Mammalia > Rodentia > Sciuridae > Marmota > Marmota marmota. The sequence goes on along the minus strand of NW_026005599.1, from coordinate 378,410 downwards.
TAAGAAGTACATCTGCAGAATTTGAAAAAATACAAATGCAGATCAGCACATAACAGACTGAATTACACACCCTGGGTATAGATTATAGGACTCCTAATTTTAAAGAGGACAGCTTCCCTCAGGTTCATCTAGGATAACACCCCATTAAAATTTCACCATGATTTACTTTTCATTAAAGAAGGGACCAAAGCAAACAGTTAAAAATTCTCCTGGAAGGTTACATTGGTATAAAATTAGCCAAAAATTCTGAACTATAAGAGCAAAAGCAGGAGCTGTCAATACCAGGCACTAATGCATGTTATAAAATTATCATATTGCAGTAATTTGAGGACCAAAAAAAATCACAATGCAGAAATTTCATAGATGACTCCAATTGTATGTAAATGTCATTTTTATTATTAAGTGCAATGGAATGGCCTAGATAAATGCAACCATATACATCAGAGGATTTGATGTGAATGAACAAGACAACCTAACATGAAGGGAGGTGTGGGAACTGGAGGCACAGAGCACTGGAAGGGCTTGGGTGCAGGACGTGCACGGTACTGGATTATACACCAGCACCCGAAAGAAGCACATATTGAGGAGGATGATTTTTCAAAATTATATCAGAATAGGAGGCTCCTGGATTCTCTCCACACGTGGATACACCAAATAAACACCTACTTCTGTTTTGAGTCCCTCTTCAATAATGTTATATATGGATTGAGAGACCTATGCATTGGACCACTGAGAAAATATCTACCATCCAAAGGGCAGTCAAAGTTGGGGGACACTTGGGCATTAGTCTTGCCTTGAGCAATGTGCCACATAATGGGGACAGAATACCCCAATCCAGTGTCACCCAGAGTAGAGGAAGACTGATTGGGGTCACAAATGGAGCACATTGGACACTAAATGACTTGTAAGTGGACATGCGATTTGTCTGCTGCTCATAGAGGAAAGACCTGGATATACACAAGTATCAGGAGGAGAGAAAAGGGGTGGATTTCTATGGCTGTGATGGGTCATGAGCTTTATCCATAGGACCAGGGCAGAAGGGAGTGGGATCAAGGGTCCCAGTTTATGCCTAGAAGGGATTTGCCAGCATGATCTGCAAACTGTGGTTGCTAACAGTTGAGCTCCTCCCTAGCCAGTCCCTAAGGGTAGACAGGACAAATGCAGTCCACCCAGCAGCCCTGCCTGAGCCATATTCCCCTTACCTCAGTAATAACTTCAGGCCTGACCGGATCTTTCTGGAAGGAGTATGCCCAGGCACTCAGAATCTCAATGTTTTTTTTTTTTTTTTTCCCATTCCATGGACTCCATCCTAATCCACCAAGCTTTGGGAGCAATGGCAACTGTGCATGTATGTATCTCCCAGGATCACAAAGGAGGGGCTTCACATTGATGTCTGAGTATTTCCCTGTGCTACAATCCATACCAGGAGTGAAGCAAAAGGTGTTAAAATGACAGCTCCCTGTTTCTTTCTAGAATAGGTTCACACCACCTTCTGTCAGTGAGCACAGGCAGCCTGGGTTCTAACCAAGTGCATCAGGAATTCAGTCACCAGCCAAGTAGGAGACCTTCTGCAGCCTGAGCCCAGCTGTGGTAAAGGCTCCTATCAAACAGGCAGAGGAACTAGTCCTCCAATGACATGGATATGGAGAAAGACACACTCACACGGGTCTAGAATATAAGCTTAATGCAGACATTTTTTAAAATAGCATGGAAAAAATAGCATGTAGTTCTTTAAAAGGTAACAACCACTCTGGATGCATTTCCAAAGGAACTTGAACCAGTGTGTTAATAAATGGCTGCATGCCCATCCTTGTTCCAGGATCCACAGGAGCCAGAACGAGGGAATTCTGAAGTGGCTTCTGGATAAGGAGACTCCTCACAGCCAAAGGGCCATCACCTACTCCTCTGAGAAACTACTTCCCCTAAATGCACCTGCTCATAGGTCAACAGGTGGCTGATATTTACCAGATGCTCAAGAGACCTCAAATGTGCCAGGTGTGGGATCCTCCTGTCAGGCAGAGCCAAAACAGGACCAGGAAAATATCACAGAGGGCATGAGACCGCTAGGACATGCAGTCCACAGGGGGGACACTCAGCCCCAAGACATTCTGACAAGGTGTCTGGCCTGGGAGAGAAAGGGAGAATACACATGTGCACGTGCGCTTGCCACACACACACATATACACACACAGATTTTTACAAATGTCAAGTGTTTTTTGGTGTACTTTTCGCTCATGTGAAATGCTCATAAACAGAAAACAAACCCTTTGCTGCTTATTTTATTACAGTGGGGAGGAAACACTGTCACTGAAAATGGGGACAGGGGACTGGAATTTTAGGAATTCATTGACACATGTGTACAAGTTTCATCTGGGAGACGGGGTTCTAGATCTGACATTTTGCTTCCCTTACATTTAGAACATTCAGGAGGACCCAGGCAGGAGGCCCACACCTGGAATCCCAGCCACTCAGGAGGCTGAGGCACAAGTTTAAGGGCAGACTCAGCCTCTGTCTCGAGATAAATGATAAAAAATATGAGGGATGTAGCTCAGTGGGAAAGGACCTCTGCATTCAACCCACTATGCCCCCCTTCCCCCAAAAAAGAATGAAAAGTTCAGGGGGAATAAAAACCTGAGACCTCTGCAGATCCCAGCCCCCTTGGGTAGGAAAAGTGCACATGGAGTGGTGATTTTCATGGTCCCGACACTCTGAAATCCACCACAGTAGAAAATCAGGGAGGAGACTTGAGCTGCCAATTTGTTCAGGAGATACCCATGTGTTCAATAATAATAAGAATAAAAAGAATCCAACATCTTTAAAAATCTGAGAAATGTAAAGCAAAACCTATGAGAGAGAAAGTTAAATGGTATCAATGAAGATAGGAAACAATAATTATAATAAACTTATGGAGTTTAAGTGCTTATTAACTATTTGTGAAAACTGTTTTGCTGTTAAAGACACATGATAGTCCCCCACCACAGAGACTTGCTGCAATCAGTTCATATGACCAGGATAATACATTAATAGTCATGGTACATTCAGCTTAAAAATAGTATAAAATACCATGGGTAAGTTTTACACGGATGCCATATGCATGTGGTATTATGTATAACTATGACACACTAATAAACATTCCAACATCCTTTACTCTTAATGGAAGCATCCAGTCCTAAAATTCATCCACAAAGTTAAATATATGTAAACTTAACCAAGAAACTTTTGAATTATAAGAGCAAAAAATTATAAGAGCAAAAAAAAAAGTTATTACCTAAAATGTACATTGTGAAGCTGTACTGTTAAAATTGTCTTCAAGGAATCATGACGTCAACAAAGTCCACCCACGAACCCATGTGTGTGTAAAAATCATACACTTAATTGCATTGGAAAAGTCATTATCAATCAAACCCTAACTAGGCCAATCTCTTCAACTTAGCTAGACCCACGGTCAGAATAAAAACTAAAAACTACCAGGGTCATGGCTGAGTGGTAAAGCACCCTTCAGTTAAGTACAAAACAACAAATAAAACAATAAACTCCACAAAACTAGCTCAGGAATAAGCGAGGTCCCTGTTCACCGAAGTTCCTCTCCTGCAGGAAAATCGTGTTTGGAGATTTTTTTTTTTTTTGGGGGGGGGGGTACAGGGCATTGAACTCAGGGGCCCTGGACCACTGAACCCCATCCCCAGCCCTATTTTGCATTTCATTTAGAGGCAGGGTCTCTCTGAGTCTCTAAGTGCCTGCCCAACTTGCAAAGACTGGCCTTGACCTCCCAATCCTCCTGCATCAGCCTCCTCCCCCACTCCTCCAACCCCCCACCCCCGCCACAGCCACTGGGATGACAGGTGTGGGCCATGGCCGACTTGGAGACTGGAGCCTTACAGTGGTCCCATATGTCAATCACCACAGCCCAGGAAGACCCCTGGCAGCCACGCTCACCTGCCAGATAGGACTTGAACAGGGGCTGAGGCTGCGAGGAGTCTCCGCTACTGTCACGCTCCCCTCTCGGCTGGCCAGGGGGACTGAGGAGCGCTATGCCGGAGGGGCTCATGTGTGCGGATACAGAGAGCACCCGGTTGGCATCGTCCAGCTCGGATCCACGCCACAGCCGGTCCCCACTGAATGGCCTCCCGGTCCAGGCATCAAGTACCACTGCACACTCACCATTTCCTGGTGCCCAGCATCCCTGGGGATCTTCAGCCCCTGCATGGCAGGGCGACCTGGGATCCTGGGCACTAGCCAAGCCTGGGGTCCAACTGCAGGAGTCCTGGAACCGCTGACCCTGGAGAAATAAATCCCATCCTGAGCGCGGAAGCCTGCCCCCTGCGCGCTGGCTACGCTCAGGATTGGACAGCCCTCAGAACAGGCGCTTCTGATTGGACAGGGCGTCAGTCAGTCTCCGCTCTCCCCAGCCCTTGGCCAGGGAGCCTTCTTTTTGATTGACAGCGGGTGATATTGGCTCCAGGCAAGAAGGAGACCTGAATGGAAGGGTTTGGATGCAGCTTTTCCTTTTCCTTTTGATGTCTGGGCATTGGGTTAGGGTGACCAGAATTCTAAGTTCTGTTGGGTTTTGATGTTAGGAAATTGATGTCATTCCTTTAAAGTTACACCACCTGGGCCTCCTCCTATAATAAGACCACCCTGAGCATCTTAGGGTGCTGACTTGTCCTCTGTTCATCTGTGCAAAATTCTCCAAGCAGATCTGACCTCTCGCCCCTTCCCAACTGCTCAGTGTTGGAGGCTCACGGTGGTGGTGGTGGTGG
>NW_026005599.1:350850-373428 GCF_001458135.2 Marmota marmota marmota | reverse complement strand
ACCCTTCCGGTCTGGCCCCTTGCCCAACGTGGCTCAGCGTCTGAGGCTCACGTGGTGGTGGTGGTGGGTGGGGGGGGGGGGGCTTGCAGGCCCCTAGAGGAGGCTCCCATCAGGTTGGCAGCATGAGAGCTGATTTTCCTCCAGCTGAGTCGAATCTATCTGGAGCCCATGTTGAGGCTGGAGGCAGAATAAGGAGATCAGCACAGAAGAGACTCGGAGAGCGCACACCTAGGTAAACCCCTGCTGCACCCCAGCTCCCTCACTCTCTGGCGCACTGGGGGTTGAATTCAGAGGACTCCACCTCTGGGCCCCTTCCCCAGCCCTAGTTTGAATTTTATTTAGAGACAGGGTCTCACTGAGTTGCTTAACACTTTGCTTTAGCTGAGGCTGGCTTTGAATTCACCATCCTCCTGCCTCAGCCTCCCAGCCTGGAATGACAGGTGTGTGCCACTTTTTTTTTTCTTTATTTATTTTTGAGAGAAATACCTGCGGTAGCCACAGGATAACAGCCTTGCACAGAACAAGGCCACCCTGGGTGCTCTCCCTGGATCACAGGCAATGGGATCCTGCCTCCTTCAAAAACCAGAGACACCCTGCCCAGGTATGCATCCTTAGTATCAGCTGAATACTCTGCACTTGACAAGAAAAAAGAAAAAAAAAAAAAAGACAGCCCCTACCTGCTTGTCTTGATGCAAACAAAGCCGTTGTGTATCAAAAGAGAGCTCTTCGCCTTGTCCCCCCAATTCAGTGGTGCAAAAGTCACATAATACAGAGAAGACTTCTCCTTAAGAGGGGCTCAAGGGTCTGTCTCTTTAAGGAAAAACAATTTGGGTTTAATTGGGAGTCCAAGAAAGCCAATTCCAGGTTTTCCTAATTTGGTAAATAACTCCTTAGACTCAAATGCACCCTGCTTCTCTCTGCCTTAGTTAACCATGGGGGCCTCCAGGTTACCTGCCCCCTGGGACCCCTGCTCCTGCAGAGGAATGCTTGGGGGGAGCTCCTTTCTTCTCCATGCAGTGCCCTGAACCTCCACCTTCCCACAGGCTCCAACACCTTTGGCAGCATCCAATGGGGGAGTGGTTTAGAAAATTCTGGAATGTACCTAAAGACATTTCATCATCCAGGTATGATGCTATCAATTGGGTACCATGGTCTTTTTCAGTACTTTTTATTATTTTTTTTCTGTTTTATTGGTTCTTCTTAGATATACATGACCATACAGTCCATTTTGGTAAAATTATACAAACATAAAATATACCTTATTCTCTTTAGGACCCCATTCGTGTGGGTGGCATGATGGGCGGATTCACTTAGGTATTTTCATATATTTAAGTAGGAACATTATGGTCCATTCATGCTACTGTCTTTCCTGTCCTTATCTCCCCTCCCTTCCTGTTGCTCCCCTTTGTCTCATCTAGTGAACTTCTCTTTGTGCTACCCACCTTCCTTGTGATGTAGATAACATATGTCAGGGAAAACATGTGACCTTTGGGTTTTGGGGATTGCCTTATTTTACTTTAGCATGATAATCTCCATTTACTGGCCAGTGTTATGAAGTCCTCCTTTTTTAAAGCTGAGTAATATTCCACTGTGTATGTATACCACAATTTCTTTATCTATTCCTCTGCTGATGGGCATTTATGCTGGTTCGGTAGCTTAGCTATTGTGAGTTGTGCTATCATAAACATTGATGTGGCTGTGTCCCTGTAGTATGCTGATTTTAAATCCTCTGGATATATATGCTGAGGAGTGGGATACTTGAATCAGATGGTGGTTCCATTCCTAGTTTCTTGAGGAATCTCCATCCTGCTTTCCAGAGGGGTTGCACCAATGTGTAGTTTTTCCAACAAAGTGTGAGCATTCCCTGTGCCCCACGTCCTCACCTATTTATGGTTACTGTATTCTTGATAATTGCCATTTTGACTTGAGTGAAAGAGAATCTCAGTGCAGTTTTAATTTGCATTTCCCTAATTGCTAGATATGTTGCCTTTTCAGTATTTTTTTAATGTTTTTTCTAGGAGGAGTTGGACCCAATACCTTTATTCTATCCATTTATTTTTCTGTGGTGCTGAGGATGGAACCCAGGGCCTCACACGTGCTAGGCGAGCACTCTACTGCTGAGCCCCAGCCCCAGCCCCCATTTCAGTATTTTTTACTTTTGCTTCTCAGTAATAGCACCCCAGGTATTTGGGGGACCAGTTTTGCTGCATTTATGAAATGGGAACATTTCTTTTGAAGGAAGACTGATAGGGTCAAGGCACATGCCCAGGATTCCAGGGATGAGCAGTACATGGTTGTCTTGCCCATGATGAGAATATTATGTGGGTGAGAAGAGGGAAAGAGCCAGGGACACCTTGGGGCCAGAACTCCTCCTTCCCCCATGAGGGAAATTCTTCTTGCTGTTAGTTTTTGTAAACAAAATGGGAAATTTTACTAAGCTACCAGTGCCACTAGATATAGGTCCCTGGATGGGGCTCAGATTTGTCTTGAGAGGCAAGGAAAAGTGAATAACCAACCCAGTGGTTCCAATAAACAACAAGCTAGACCTTGGGCTCCTTGGGGTGAAAACACTGGGTTTTACCCAATAATTAACAATCCAACAGCACCTGACACCCAATTAATGGGAGATGGAGAATTGGATTAGTGGGTGTGGGGGTCTGTGGGTGGCCAGTTGCAGGAGCTTGCCTCTGGGGTGCACTCCTTGCATCTGAGAGGTTTTTCAACACCAATGAGACAAAGTGGCGAGAAAACTGGCAAAACCCTCTGTAATATTCTAGCCAGGAAAATTCAAAGCACTTTAAAGGCATCTTAATTTTTACCCTCGGTCCAATGTGCCTCAATCAGAATGCAACCATTTGAAAAATAGCTGTCAACATGAAAAGTTTCTGAAATCTGCTGGTTTGTGGACCACATTTGTGGATTACTGAAAAAACCATATGAGCCCATGGATAAATACATAAGTAAAAATAGAATCCTAATAATGAGCATTCTCTTAAGACTTACATCCTGAAAACACTGCCCTATTTGCTTTGATAACTAAATGATCATTTAATCATTCCTCTAGCAGCACTTGAGATCCATTAAGAACTTTGGAACATGTCTGGTTGGGGCAGAAATGCTGGGATACCAAGAAGAACGTAACACTGAACCTCAAAGGAGATGGTTCATAAATCACCAGAATGCAGGAATGCCCACAAAAAATTTGAAATTAAAAACAAAGGACTGGGGTTGTGGTTCAGTGAGAGGGCACCTGCCTAGAACCTGTGAGGCACTGGGTTTGATCCTCAGCACCACATTGAAAAGAAATATATAAAATAAAGGTATCCTGTCCAACTAAAAAAAAATTAAAATAAAGATCAGATAAAAAAAAAAACCCTCCCTGCAATGCAGTATTTCTCTGAGACCAGCTTCCTGGACCCCCAAATACTAGCATGATATGAGCGAGCTTAGAAAAACTGGCCCTGTCTCTAGTCCAACCTCACTTAAATGTCACTCTCCAAATAGCAACACCTCTGACCATGTATTTGCTGTCTCTCCATTTAGAGCTTTCTCATATTTTTTTCCTTTCTTTCTTTTTGTGGTGCTGGGGATTGAACCTGGGCCCTTATACATGGGAGGCAAGCACACTACCGATCTCACTGTATCCTGGGCCCCTCACACTCTTTCCTGAATGTGGATCTGTTTTCTATATAGGTCTGTACATGTACCTGACAAACGATGAAGTCCTTTTATGCCATGAAAATCAAGAAATCTACTTTTTGTGAGCCGATGTTCCTCTCTCTCTCTGGAATCCCTTCCCATTACATAACCTCATACAGCCAGAGTCAGACTTCAGCTTTGGAATTGTGTGAGGTTTTTATTGTTTGGGGTCTGATATCACATATATCACTGGAGGGAGATAACCAGCAGCTATGCACTTTTTAAAAATAAACAAAGACAAGGTTTGGTAGCACATGTCTGCAAGGCCAGGCATTTAGGAGGCTGCTTCATGAGGATATCAAGTCTGAGGTCACAGTTGGCCTCTTAGCAAGACCCTGCCTCAAAATAAAATATTCAAAGTTCTGATATTGGGTGAGACTTCATGAAAAATGGAGGGTCAGTATTCCTGTTTCCACAGTCTCCCTGATAATGTCACCTTGACACATATCATTAGGTTCTCATGGTTAGTTCAGAACATGGTTCAGAAAGCACCTGGACAAGGAGCAGAAATGTGATCTCAGCCATTTTCTTGTGCCTGGTTCGTGCTTTGATCAACAGCATCATCTCCACCTGTGTCTTTATTGCAGCAAGCTCCTGGAGCTATGTGCCCACCTGGGAAGCATTAGTTTAGTTGAAACACCTTAGCATCATCTTCAAACTCACGCTCTCAGTCCCGTGGACACAAATTAATCATTGCTTTCTGATGTTTTGTGTTGGTGGCTTGCTGTCTTCTAACCTTAGGATGCTGTGTGTGTAGGTGTATGACTGTTACCTTCCAAGAGGACCTAGAGTGGTTGCTGGTGTCCACCTGTGTAATAAATGGATCAAAGGAAGTGAGTAAATAAGTAAAGCAATTAAAGATCTGACATGGTTGCTGGTTGTGATCCCAGGGATATGGAGGTTATTTGTGTTTCTCAGCTCTTGTGTTCTTGCAAGAGAGGATTTTAGATAATACATAAAATGTTATCAAAGTAGAGCAAACTTTAGTGGCCCAGAAATCACTATCAAAAGGGCAGGAGGAAACAGACAGGCTACTCTGACATCTCTGGGCCTCCACCCCTTTGCTCTTCAAGTTTATGGGAGATGCTGTGGGTGATTCCAGAGGCCTTGCCATGGACCAATTCCTAGTTCTTAACTGGCAGTAGGATTGAATCATATTTGTAGGTTCCTACGCCACATGGTCTTGTCCTGAGACACCAAAGCAAAACCCGAGTTTTTGTGTGTGTGTGTGTGTGTGTGTGTGTGTGAATTTAATGTAATGAAACTTTTATTATGGCAGCTATTGTGAATACAAACAACAATAAGTGTTGGCGAGGATGTGGGGAAAAAGGCACACTCATACATTGCTGGTAGGACTCCAAATTGGTGCAGACAATATGGAAAGCAGTATGGAGATTCCTTGGAAATCTGGGAATGGAACCACCATTTGACCCAGCTTTTTCTCTCCTTGGTCTAAATCCAAAGGACTTAAAATTGGCACACTAAAAAAGGGACACAGCCACATCAATGTTTGTAGCAGCACAATTCACAATAGCTAAACTGTGGAGCCAACCTAGATGCCCTTCTGTGGAAGCATGGATAAAAACATATGTAATATATATACCCAATGGAATTTTACTCAGCAACAAAAGAGAATAAAATCATGGCATTTGCAGGTAAATGGATGGCGTTGGAGAAGATAATGCTAAGTGAAGTTAGCCAATCCCCCCCAAAAAAACAAATGCCAAATGTTTTCTCTGATATAAAGAGGCTGACTCATAGTGGGGTAGGGAGGGGGAGCATGGGAGGGATAGATGAATTCTAGATGGGGCAGAGGGGAGGGAGGGAAAGAGAGGGGGCAGGGGTTTAGCAAGGATGGTGGAATGTGATGGACATCATTATCCAAAGTACATGTATGAAGACACAAATTGGTGTCAACATACTTTATATACAAACAGAGGTATGAAAAATTATGCTGTATATGTGTAATAAGAATTGTAATGCATTCTGCTGTCATTTAGTTTTTTTTAAATCAATAGAAAAAGCTTATTATGAAAAGTTTAAGATGATATTTTAAATATTTAAATGCAATTCTTAAGTTACTTGGTCTGCACTGACCAGTTCTAATTGGAACTTTTCTGGGACCAGTAGAAAAATAGGGGCACAACAAACTATCTGAGAGAACACTCCCACTTGAGAGTGTCCCTCTTTCCCTTCCTATGTCTTTAAATAAACTAATACCTGATAGCGTGAGGGATGTGTCTGAAATAGTAGTTAGCAGATGCACACTAGTGACAGGAACAGGAACTTGACATGCCAAAGATCTAGGAAAATTCTAGGTTCACTTTGGCCCATGCTGGTCTGGAACAGTTCATACATATTTGATGGTTAGGTGCAATAATCCTATCTCCTTGAGTTCTGGAATACGGTCTGTGAAAGTGTCCAAGAACTTGACCCCTCCATGGTAACTTGTGTTCTCACTGGTAGAGAGACCCATGTTGCTCACATAAATCATAGGTTTGGGGCTGAGGAATGGAATATAGCACATTGACTTCACCCAGGCAGGGCTCTGGGTAAATTACTTTTCTAAGAAAACATATGTGGGTGTCTCTGCACAGTGGGCCAAGTTCACAGAATGACTCCCTGACTTGCATAATCCCATAAATCATGTCTGCATGCTACCAATCCATCACTATCAGTATGTAGCTGAGTGGTAGAGCCTCCACCAGCCTTGAAGATAGATAGATGGATAAATAGATAGATAGATAGATAGATAGATAGATAGATAGACAGACAGACCAAGGCAGGGATGAGTTGCATCTTTGTGAACCAATTATGTATCACCCCGTAGAGTTTCATAGTCATTTTGCATTTAAAAAATACAATCATAGGCTTATAAAATTTAGTATCCACTGGTAGGCCAGGTGTTAGATATTCATTAAAAATGGAAAACAGTAGAGACCAATTGTGTGTGACCAGAAACTCAAGAAAACCTTATTCATGGGCCATAAATTATCTTTCAAAACTAGTGAACACTTTTACCAGTTTTCTAAAAAAAAAAAACAAAACAAAACAAAAAACCCACTGTGTGTTCTGCTCAGAATGGGGTATGCAATCTTCTGGAATGGAGGAGGAGTTTGAAGGTCAAGAATTCCTGAGCTTCTAAATCTATTCTGTCCCCATTTTTTATTTTATTAATGGTGACTTCTTTTTTCTCCATCTGCTTCCCCAAGCATTCAGTGTTTCCCCGTCTCAACATCTGTCCACCACCCCTGTGTCACCAGAGGTTCTGCCTGTCCTCTTTGCCACCCCACCACTCACAGCTCCACCTGTCACCCCCTTGCTTTCCCACGTGTCATCTATGACCATCTACTTGCTTCTCTCTGTGGTCCAGATGTTATTGGAATTTCTAAAACATATTTCTAAGTGTTTTCTAGACAACCTACCCTGGGTGTTCTCCAGGAATTGGAAATACCTGTGGCCATATGCATGGATTCTGCACCCAAGGTCTCAAACCCTGGTGGATGGGAAGGATTTGAAAATGATTTGCTCGTGTACCAAATAAATATACCAACTTTCTCCTAAGTAATGACAATGGTATAACAGCTACTTACATAGCGGTTAATTTGTACCAGATTTTTGAAAAATATTTTTAGTTATAAATCGACACAATACCTTTTTTCTATTTATTTATTTTCATGTGGTGCTGAGGATCAAACCCAGTGCCTCAGAAGTTCTAGGTGAGCACTATGCCACTGAGCCCCAGCCCCAGCCCTGTAGCAAATTTTATTAGTATTCCAGAGATTAGTTAAATTATTGGAGGAGGTGAGCAGGCTGTCTGAAAACTGTATACATACATTGATGCACTTGGCAGTCCTTTGGGGATTGCTGGCCTGGAACAAGACACCCACCTATGCTGAATGAAAACTGCAAGACATCTCCACTGCTGGACTCAGTCTTCATTTTTCTCCTCCCTCAAACTTGTTTTTTTTTTTTTTAATCTGGGTTCTCACATTTTGTCACTAAGAACTTTGAAGTGGCCTTTGACTCCTTGTTCTTGGCCAGCTATCCATTCTATTACTTGCAATCAACTTCACATGGAAGTTTTTCTGTAACTCTCTTCCCATCCAGCACTGGTAGGGACACTTCCTGGCTCTTGCTTTAACTGGTGGGGGAAAAAAAACAAAACAAAAACAACTTCTCTCTGACTTCCTGACTTCAACCATTATCATTGAAAACAATCATTATTTTCATCATTAAGGAAAATTAACTGAGCCAGGCAGACTGGTGCCTGCCCATGATCCCAGCAACTTGGGAGGCTGAGGCAGAAGTATAATGTGGTCAAAGTCAGCCTCAGAAAGTTAGTCAGGACTCAGCAACCCAGTAAGACCCTGTCTCTAAATAAAGTATATATTTTAAAAAGGGTAGGGGGGGCTAGGAATGTGGCTCAGTGGTTAAGTAGCCCTGGGTTCAATCCCTGGTGCCATAAATAAATAAATAAATAAATAATGAGCAGAATTAACCACTAAAATTCCTTCTAAGAAGCTTTCAAACTCGCACAGCTTAGTATTTGGTAGAGGTTGGGAAATGTTAGCCCAGGATCTTGAGAAATATGTGCTTCTGCATGCATTACATGGTATGAGAATGAGGCTTAAATTCTTTAATGGATGACGACTATACCATTTTCCTTTTGGAGAGAACAAGGGCCTCCACTGGCTCCTTGTTATGCCCAGGGACTGATATCTCAACCCTCAGATCATGGTGGCATGGGGCGGGGGGTCACCTTGCATTTTCAGATGAAATAAGGTTCAATCCTGAGAGTTAGGCATGCACTGGTTGCCTTGATTACACACGAGCCATTCTTAAGGACACTTTGGCATAAAACCACATACTATGGAAAATAGGTTCAACTTACTTCCTGGTGGACATTTTAGCATTACAATGAAGTAGAATAGACTTCCTAGTCACTGGTACTTTCTCTTGAGGTTATTTGTAAAAGAGGTTCATCATAAACTTATTAAACACATCTCAACTTCTTGGATCATAGTCTCATGGGAAATCATGTTTTCCATTAGGAGAGGGTCAAACTATGTCTTTTATTCTTAGGCTCCAAGGAGCTAACAATGCAACATGGGCACAAACAGAATGTTGTGCATGAGTAATTGAAGTGATGTTTTCTTCTAAACAAGTGGAACATTATCACGACAGCACTATCATGACAGTGAGTCTCTTAACAAAGATAGCAACTAGCAACTAACAGGAAGGTATTACAAAAACAGTATATCAACTGGGAAACTGCTGGAGAAGGCAGAGGCTCCTGCCCTGGAGGGCTCGGTGGGATGGGTTGAGATTGCATTATGCTCCTCAGAACACTTTGCAATTTAAAACTCTGAGTTGCTCATTCTGGAATTTTATATGGCTTACAGAAAGGAAAACCATGGATAAGAGGAACTATGATAGTCAAATTGCTGTAAAACAAATACCAAGAGGCAATCTCATGTGTGGTCAGAGAGAAACAGTTGATCAGGTACAAGACAGCATTAGTAGGTTTCCATAGAGAATCCAAGAAGCTGGAAGGCAGTAGGAGGACATGATGGAACTTGTTTTTTAACCATCAATAATTTCATGCCTTGCAAAACTGTGCTTCAGAAGATAAGGGGAGATTTGTACAAGGAAAGTTTTGTGGTTAGTAAACAACTCTTCAAGAAATGCCAATAGAGACATCAAGGTTAAAGGAAATGATAAAAGATAGAAAGTTGAGCAAACATAAAGTAATGAGAAAGAATGGTAGATATAGCTCAGTAGCTCTATATGGTAGCTAAATATAGCCAGTACCATGGAGTATTTAGTTTCTAACCCTTTTCTATTTATTTTAAAATATAAGAGTAAAAAAATTGTACTCGATATGTGAATAAGAATTGCAATGCATTCGGCTGTTGTGTATTTTAAAAAAATAAAATTTAAAAAAATAAATAAATATTAGTTCAAAAATAACACTTAGAACACAAAATTAACACTTAGAACAAAACAAACATTGATGCAAAATGACTACAAGACTCCATTTTTAATTACTATCAGGAAATATCTAAGGCTGAGTAGTTTGTTATTAAAAAGTCATTTAGGTAAGAATCTTAGAGTCTGAGAGTCCAACATAAAGGGATCCCATCCACTTGGCTTCTGGGGAGTACCCACTTTGCTCTATTCCAGCATGGTGGCTGTCAGTTGGGACAAGTGGAAGAGGAAAAATCATATGGACCAATACGAGCCAGAGCAGAGAGGGGCAGTCTTGATTTTTCATAACAACTCATTTTCTCAAAAACTCATTCCAAGAGACTAGCGTCCATTCCTCCTGAGGGTGGTGTCCCCAGTGACTGAATTAATGCCCAGTAGACAGCATACTTGAAAGGTTCCCCTGCCTCAGTGCTACCATAATGAGGATGAAGTGTCTAAAACATAAGCTTCTTTGGGGACAAATGATACCCAAGCCATTGAGAACACACAATGCATGAAGTTATAGTCTATGGCAAAGATATAAACCAGGACTGAGGGACAAATCTGTAAGATTAGCAAAATTTTTCTATAATATTGAAACAAATTTGGCATGAATAAAAACTGATTGTCATAAATGGAAGATGTTAGAGCTCCCAGAGCAATCACTAAGCAATCACTAAACATGTGCCAAACTAAGAAAATAAAATAAAAATGGTACACAAGAATTTTTCATTTGAATCATTAATAGGCAATAATGGGAAAATTGATAAACCAAAAACATATGGGTTGAAAACAAGTGACAACATAGAAGAAGCATTTTGTTCATTACTATTATTTTTTCATTACTCTTACTGCATATAGATCAAATTTGTTCCAGTTTTAGAAAATATATTGATCAAGTTGGGAATGCAGCACACATATGTGACTCTAGAAACTCAGGAGGCTGAGGTAAGAGGACTGCAAGTTTGAGGGCAAACTCAGTGACTTATGGAGAGCCTGTCTAAGTCATCATCATCTGGGAAAAGTGGCACAATGCTGTCACTAAGCTACTTGTGAGACTGAGGCTAGAGTATCACAAGTTTGATGCTGGCATCAGCAACTTAGCATAACACAGTCTGAAAATAACATAATAATAATATAAAAATGTGGCTGGCGATGTAGTCCAGTGTTACACCCTTGGGTATAAGACCTAGAACCAAACAAAATTATTCTGCTGTCTACATCAGATTCACTTTAGATTCCAAAACAAAGATGGGATGAGAATAGAAATAAAATATAAAAATAGCAACCAAAAGCCCACCACAGTGGTTCAGGGCTATAATCTCAGTGACTTGGGAGGCTGAGGCAAGAGGATCATGAATTCAAAACTGCAGGTGGTAAAAATAGAGTTCTTCTTGGTGGAATGGTCTGGCTGAAAAATAAATGCTAATAAAGGTAAAGCAGGGGGAAAAACGCACAGAATACAGAAAGTAATTTTAAAACCAGGGTTGGGATGGGCTAGCCGATTTGAGGGATGAAGCTTCCACACTCAAAAGAGCAAAATGAAGCCCATGTTTGCTTTATTTATATCAGGGTATATCAAAGGTTTCCCATGGAATGTTCTTTGCCAACTAAGGTAGAAGGTGGGCTTTGCAGTTCCCAATGGGATATGCCCAACTTCAGAGGTAGAAGAGGGGTCTTCCTAGTAGAACAGAGATAAGGTCATGTGCCTTGGGCAATCTATTGCTCTCTGGGTAGCTGCGGATAGTTCCCACCATTAGACCTATATCTCCATGGCTCCATACCCAGAGAAGACTCTCAAGTAATTCACAGGTGGCACCCTGAATATTCCCCCTTTTTACTTTGTAATAGAAAATAATGAGCCATTATTTTAAGTTCCCAGTCCCTTGTTCTGAGGGTGTGACAACCTATTATCACAATACAAAAATGAACTAGTAGCAAACATCTCATTCCAATAATATACCATGCAGAGTGTTGCAGCATGCTTCCAGGGTTAATGCCATTCCATTCTTGAAGTATTTCCAGTTAGAGAAGTAGGATTCTTTTTTGAATATCCTGGATGTTGTGATGATTCAGGCTGTTATTATTTGCTATTCCAAATGCCCATTAGATGATTTAACCTTCTACAAATCCCATTGGGAAGGCTTATATTTGGCTGCAGTAACACAGACCTTCATAGTCAGATGGCATTTAAACCTTTCCTTAAACTTGAGAGCAGAAAGCTCATTACCAATATTTATGACAGATGTTTCTAAGGCATTCAACTTAGTTTCAATATTTTCATAAATATTTATGATTATTGAGGATTTTGGAAATATTTTGAGCCAAATTATTAAGAAAATTTGCATGTTAAATGTTCTGAGATATAGCCACTGAGGCTGTAGAAGTGATGAATTAAATTAAATAAAATTTTAAAAATTATAACCAAGAATTATGAGCCCAAGAGCTCGCTTAAGTCTGGTCACCTGAGCATGCGTCTGTTGTAAAACCTGAACACCAGCAACAGCATGCCATGGCTCCGAAATGTTGACTGGTAGTAAGAAAAAGGAAGACTGGTGAAGAATTAATGTTCCTTTCCCTCTGTTATATCTAGTTATGCAATTAGGTAAATTGTACTTTTCACAGGCTACAAAATATTTATCATCCTTTCTCTTAACACTCACATTTCCAGTAATTAAAGCACAAGGAGATTGAACACAGGCCTGCAGGCCATACCAGGAACCCTCTTTACACCCCTGCCTACAAAGTCAGGCATAGGGTTGTCAGTGTAATATAGGAAATCTGAGGCTGCAATTAAGCACCAAACATCTTTTTGGATACTGCCTTCACTGAAGTTTAGGATATTACCAACAAAATCTCCAGGAATAATGGCATCCCTATGTGATTGTCTTTTGTCAACTCTTGGAAACCAGTCTAAAATATATCTACTATTTCTAGAAGCTTTTTGTTATACTGGCAAGACATTTGCAGAGTCAATCCATTTAGGAAAGTTGCCAAATTCTATTGCAGAATGATTAGGACAGTAAGGTATTGGCAGACTTTCTGTGGCAATGACTGGCTTGTTATGAGAAAGTTCCATTTTAATCACTGTTTGGACATATTGCTTAGACTCCCAGTGTCCAGTATGATTGGATGGTCTAGACCCCCCATCTGCTATCTTTTCTTCAAAAGATACCCTGAGATAGCCAGCATGCTTATCATGGGATCAATATATACATAGTTGTCCACTGTAACCAGTATAATTAAATCCAGTCACAGTTCTCCTTTCCTGTCCATGTGTTTTTTTTTAATTCATTTTGTCTCTCTAATTGATCTGGCTAAAATTCTGGCTATTAATTCTATATTAAATACAAATGGTGAAAGAGTGTATCCCTGTCTTTTCTAGTTTTCAGAGGAAATATTTTCAAGTTTTTTTTTTTTTTCATTTTAGAATGATGTTGGCCTTGGGCTTAGCATAGAGAGGTTTAAAATATTGAGATGTCTTTCTATTATCTCTAGTTTTTTTTTTTAGTTTTTTGCTAGATTTTTTATTTTATTTTTTAAATTTATTTATTTTTGCAGTACAATTCTTAATATACCATTATACCACAATTTATTTTATCTCTGTATACAAGATATGTTGACACCAAATTCACATCTTCATACATGTATTTTGTATAACGATGAGGGTCTCCTTCCACCATCCATGCAATTCCCCTTCTCCTTCCCTTTTGCTCCCAACCCTCTTCCCTACCTAGAGGTAAACTTCTTCCCATGATATTCTTCTCTACCCAATTTTGAGTCACCCCCCTTATATCAGAGAAGACATTCGGAATTTTTTTTGGAGGGATTGTCTAACTTCACTTAGCATAATCTGCTCTAATGTCATCCATTTTCCTGCAAATACTGTGATCTTATTATATTTTAGTGCTGAGTAATATTCCATTGCGTATAAATGCAACATTTTTTTTTTTATCAATTCATCCATTGAAGGGCATCTAGGTTGGATCCATAGTCTAGTTATTGTGAATTGTGCTGCTATAAACATTGATGTGGCTGTGTCTCTGTATTATGTTGTTTTTAGGTCCTTTGGGTATAGTCCAAGAAGAGGAATAGCTGGGTCAAATGGTGGTTTCATTCCCAGTTTTCCAAGGAATCTCCATACTGCTTTTCATATTGGCTGCACCAATTTGCAGTCACACTCATACACTGCAGGTGAATCTTTTCCCCCATATCCTTGCCAGTACTTGTTGTTTGTCTTCATAATAGCTGCCATTCTGACTGGAGTGTGATGTTATCTTAATTTTGATTTTCATTTCTCTAATTACTATGTTGAACTTTTTCATATATATTTTTTGCTCAATTGTATATCATATTCTGAGAAGTGCTTGTTGAGTTCCTTGGCCCATTTATTGATTGGTTTATTTAAATATCCTAGAGATGAGTGCTGTATCTGACGTATGTGTGGTAAGAATTTTCTCCCAGGATGTATACTGTCTCTTCACCTCACTGATTGTTTCTTTTGCTGAGAAGCTGTTCAGCTTGAATCCATCTCATATATTGATTCTTGATTTTAATTATTGTGCTCTAGGAGTCTTATTAATAAAATTGGGGCCTAATCCAACATGGTGAAGATTTTGTCTTGCTTTTTCCTCTCTTAGGTGCTCGGTGACTGACTTAATTCCTAGGTCCTCGATCCACTTGAATGAGTTTTATGCATGGTGAGAGAGAGGGATTTAATTTTATTTTGCTGCACATGGATTTCCAGTTTTTCAAGCACCATTTATAGAAGATGCTATCTCTTCTCCAATGTATATTTTTGGTGCCTTTGTCTAGTATGTGGGTTAGTCTCTGTGTCCTCTATTCTGTACCATGGGTCTACATGTCTATTTTGGTGCCAGTGCTATGCTGTTTTTGTTACTGTTGCTCTGTAGCATAGTTTAAAATCTGGTATAGTGATGCCACCTGCTTCACTCTTCCTGCTAAGGATTGCTTTGGCTATTCTGGGTCTCCTTATTTATTCAGGATTAATTTCATGATTTCTTTTTCTATTTGTATGAGAAATGTCATTGGGATTTTGATTGGAATTGCATAAAATCTGCATAATGATGTTGGTAGTATGAACATTTTGATAATATTAATTCTGCCTAGCTAGGAATAATGGAGATCTTTCCATCTCCTAAGGTATTCTTTAATTTCTCTTTGGTGTTTTGTAGTTTTCATTGTAGAAGTCTTTCACCTCTTTCATTATGTTGATTCCTAAGTTATTTGGTTTTGTGGGTTTTTTTTTTTTTGAGACTGTTTTAATTGAGGTAGTTTTCCTAGCTTCCCTTTCAGAGGACTTGTCATTGATGTACAGATTCCCTTTGATTTATGGGTGTTGATTTTATATGCTGATACTTTGATGAATTTAATTACTAGTTCTAGGAATTTTCTGTTGGAATTTTTTGGATCTTTAAGGTATAGAATAATGTCATCAGCAAATACTGCCAATTTGAACTCTTCTTTTCCTTTTTGTATCCCTTTTAATTATTTCATCTAATTGCACTGGCTAGTGTTTCAAGAACTATGTTGAATAGAAGTGGTGAGAGAGGGCATCCCTGTCTTGTTCCAGATTTTAGAGGGAATGCCTGTAATGTTTTCTCCATTTAGAATGATGTTGGCCTGGGGCTTAGCATAGATAGCCTTTATGATGTTGATATGTTCCTGTTATCCCTAGTTTTTCTAGTGTTTTTAACATGAAGTGATGCTGTATTTTCTCAGATGCTTTTTCTGCATCTATTGAGATGATAATGATTCTTATCTTTGAGTCTATTAATGTAATGAATTACATTTATCGATTTCCATATGTTGAACTACCCTTGCATCCCTAGTATGAACCCCACCTGATCATGGTGTACAATCTTTTTAACATGTTTTGATATTCAATTTGCCAGAATTTTATTCAGAATTTTTGCATCTATGTTCATTAGAGACATTGCTCTGAAGTTTTCTTTCTTTGATGTCTCTTTGTCTGACTTTAGAATCAGGGTGATTTTGGCCTCATAGAGTTTGGAAATGTTCATTCTTCTTCCTATTTCATAGAATAATTTCAGGAGTATTAGTGTTAGTTCTTCTATGATTGTCTTGTAAAACTCATCTGTGTATCCATCCAGTCCTGGGATTTTTTTGGTCGGTAGGATTTTGATGGTGTCTTCTGTCATTGATTGAAAATTATCTGTGTAACTTGTGCATATAATCTTGACTCAGTTTGGGTAATTTAATGATTATAGACATTTGTTGATGTCTTCAATATTTTCTGTTTTATTGGAGTACAAATTTTCAAAATAATTTCTAATTATCTTCTGTATTTCTGTAGTGTTCTTTTTCATCATGGATTTTTAGTAATTTGAGTTTTTCTCTCCTTCTCTACATTACCATGGATAAGGGTTTATTGATTTTTATTTATTTTTTCAAAGAGCCAACTTTTCATTTTTTCCATTTTTTAATTGTTTCTTTTGTTTCAATTTCATTGATTTCAGATCTTATTTTAATTATTTCCTGTCTTCTACTGCTTTTGGTGTTGATTTGTTATTTTTCTAGGGCTTTGAGGTGTAATTTTAGGTCATTTATTTATTAACATTTTCTTTTTTAAAAGAATAAACTCCATGCAATAACTTTCCTCTTAGTACCACTTGCATAGTGTCCCAGAGATTTTGGTATGTTTTATCAGTGTTCTCACTTACCTTTAAGAATTTTTAAATCTCCTTCTTGATGTCTTCTGCAATGTATTGTTCATTCAGTAGCATATTTTTTAGTCTCCAGGTGTTAGAGAGCTTTTATCTTATCACTGACTTCTAATTTCATTTCATTAGGATCTGATAGAATGCAGGGTAGTATCTCTACTCCTTTTTATTTGCTAAGAGTTGCCCTGTGGCATAGTATATGGTCTATTTTTGAGAAGGATCCATGTGCTGCTGAGAAGAAAGTGTATTCACTTACTGAAGGATGAAATATTCTATATATGTTAAATCTAAGTTATTGATTGTCTTATTGAGTTCCATAGTTTCTGTTTAGCTTTTGTTTTGAAGATCTATCCAGGGGTAAAAGATATGTGTTAAAGTCACCCAGAATTATTGTGTTGTGATCTATTTGACTCTTGAAATTGTGAAGAGTTTCTATGATGAACACAGATGCTTCATTGTTTGGGGCATAAATATTTATAATTGTTATCACTTGTTGGTATATGGTTCCCTTGAGCAGTATGAAATATTATTGTTTGTCCCTTCTGATTAATTTTCACTTGAAGTCCACATTATTTGATATAAGGATGGAAACCCCTGCTTGCTTCCACAATCCATGTGAGTGGTATTTTTTTAATATTTATTTATTTATTTTTTTTGGTTGTAGATGGACACAATACCTTTTTTTAAATTTTTATGTGATACTGAAGATTGAACCCAGGGCTTCACACATGCCAGGTGAGCGTTCTCCCCCTGAGCCCTAGTCGCAACCCAAATGATTTTTTTAAATATTTATTTTTTTAGTTGGACACAATACTTTTATTTTTTTGCTTATTATTATGCAGTGCTGAGATTCAAACCCAGTGTCTTGCACATGCTAGGCTATTGCAATCCCTCTGAGCCACAACCCCAGGCCCTGGGTAATATGTTTTATTCCAACCTGTAACCTTCACTCTGTGGATGTCTTTTCCTGTGACATGAGTCTCTGGAAGGCAGCATATTTTGGGGTCTTTTTTTTTTTTAAATCCAATCTGCCAGTCTATGTCTTTTGATTGCTGACTTTTGGAAATTAACTTTCAAGGTTATTATTGAAACATTATTTGTATTCCCAGTTATTTTTGTTTATTGTTGATAGTTCACTTGACTTGGTTTCTCTTTGTTAGGTTTTCCCTTTGGTGATACCTCCCTTTTCTTACATATGTTGTTTTTTATTTCCTCCTCATGGAATATTTTGCCAAGGATGTTCTGTAGTGCAGACTTTCTAGCTGTAAATTCTTTTAATGTTTGATTATCATAGAAGGTTTTTATTTTGTCATAAAATAACATATCAATCTAAAGTTTAATTTAGCTGGATATGATTCTTGGTTGGCATCTATTTTCTTATAGAGCTTGGTATATGTTGTTGCAGGATCTTGTAGCTTTCAGGGTTTGGGTTGAGAAATCAGCAGAGATCCTAATTGGTTTCCCTTATATGTAATCTGATTTCTTTATCTTGTGGTTTTCAAAATCTCTCCTTATTCTGTATGTTGGGCATTTTCATTATAATGTGCCTTGGTGTGAGCCTGTTGTGATTTTGTCCATTTGGCATCCTGTAATCCCCTTATATTTGGTTTTCCAATTTACTCTTAATGTTTGGAAAATTTTCTGATATTATTTCAATAAATAGTTTGTTAATTCCTTTGGTTTGGACCTCTATGCCTTGCTCTATCTCAATAATTGTTTGGTCTTTTTCATGTTATCCCATAATTCTTGAATGCTCTGCTCATGGTTGCTTATCATCTTCACTGTGGTTAACTTTGGAAATTTTTCTGATATTATTTCAATTAATAGATTGTTCATTCCTTTGGTTTGTACCTCTATGCCTTCCTCTATCCCAATAATTGTTAAATGTGGTCCTTTCATGTTATCCCATAATTCTTGAATGTTCTGTTCATGGTTTCTTACCATTGTCACTGTGGTCAACTTTATTTTCAGGATAGTATACTTTGTCTACATTGTCTGAGGTTCACTGTTCTAAGTGATCTATTCTGTTGGAGATGCTTCCTATTGAGTTTTTAATTTGGTCTATTATTTATTTCATTTCACTGATTTCTGTTTGTTTTTTCCAGAACTTCTATCTCCTTATTGAAGTAATCTTTTGCTTCCTGTATTTGGTTATGTAGCTCTTGGTCAAAAAAAAATCTTTTGCTGTCTGTATTTGCTCTCTTATATAATCCTTTAATTTATAGAACATTTTAATTATGTACCTCTTCAGCTCCTTCTCTCTCATTTCTCCTGTGGTTCTGGACATGGATTCCAATAATGTAGCATTTTTTTTGGGGGGGGGGGGCACATTTTTCCTTTGGTTTCTCATGTTCATCTTCCCTTCCAGCTTTGTGTTTTCAA
This sequence comes from Marmota marmota marmota, assembly GCF_001458135.2. Lineage (NCBI taxonomy): Eukaryota > Metazoa > Chordata > Mammalia > Rodentia > Sciuridae > Marmota > Marmota marmota. The sequence continues at coordinate 354,673 of NW_026005599.1, read as the reverse complement.
GGTGCTACAGTTTTTACCCTGGAGGCTTATAGTGTCCCTAATGGGCTCCAATATTTCCCCTTTAAGGAAGAGATCAATATTCACAGATCCCAATACAAACAATATGAAGTCTTAATCCCAATAGCTGTTATTAAGATGTTTCTGGCTTTGTCACAGTATTCAAAAATGACAAGTTCAATCATAATCTACAATATAAACAATAGGTTTTCAAATAGGTCTACAGTTTCTGGTGGTGGACAAAAAACCAGGAGTGAGGTATAGGATGAGATGTTAAGGAGGTGGGAGGTGAGGATATAGAGTTATTAGATCTTAGGAAAGCTGAAAGAGTAATGAAAAGAAGTTGGATATTAGCATGAGAAAAGAAAGAGAGAAAAATTAGTGGGAAGACAAGTTAGTGGGAAGATAATAGAAGGAATACAAAACACAAACATAATAATTATGAAATAAAAAATTTATAAATAGGAGATGAAAGAATATACAACACAACTGTAATATAATATTCAGACCTCCCAGACCTCAGTAGCCCAATCTATGAAAAGTTCTTCATTTTACAAATGTTGGGGATGTGAGGGTGGGAGAAGAGAGAAAAGAGGGAAAAAATCTCAAAGGAAGATACAAGATTGTTTTTCTTGGTTTTCCTTATCTTTCCTGCTTCTTTTCTCTTCTACTAGTTGGGGTTGTGTGTTGTTTGCTGGTGTCTCTGCACTCAGGATGGTGAAGGTTATTAGGTTGGGAGGGTTGGTCTTGTGGCTGGAGTTCCTGGAATTGGGGTGTAGCACTTGCCAGTCCCTATGGGAGACTGCCTACCCAAGAATCTCATCTTGGGCCCACGTGGAGACCTCACAATTCCTGGCCTCTAATTTAATCTCTGAACTCTTTTTCATTCGCCCCTCTCTACTTACCAATCAGAATCTCCTCTCCCCAGAGGTCTTGTTGGCTGTGCCCTGGGGGCTGTGCACCCATTGTGGAGAGATTTTGAGCAGACCAGGACCAGACCCTTCAAGCTATGAACCGGCCATGTGGCTGCAAGCACTGTGCAAGGTTAGCAGCTGCTGGGAATAGGGGAGATTTGGGGACAATTGGTACCTTGATATTCCTTCTAGGCCCCAGCCTGTGGCCCAAGCTAGGAGTTGCCCTTACTAAAGATGGCGACAAAAGTGTCCCAAGTTGGATAGGGTGCTGCTTTAATGGATAGGGTGTTGGTTGTGTCTGGCCTAGTTGTGGCATGTTCAGAGATCTAGCTCTGTGGCATGCAGTGTTGTTTCTGGCAGCTGTCTCCAGACCCTGTCCAGTGTCCCTAGATGCAGGCTACCACATTTAGGGGACTATGGCAATGGTTGTAGTGTCCCAAGATAGGGGGCCACTGGGGCACCTCACTTTGGTAATGGGGACCACACAGGTGTGATGGCTGAGTTTCCTGTGGGGCAGTGACCACCAGGTGTCCTGCATGGGTGGGCATCTAGGAGTCCTCTGCGGGTGCTGCTGCTGGTGGCCTTGCATGGCCTTGATGACTGGAGAACATGTGTGGGTTTTGTGGCCAGCATTCCTGCATGTGAACAGTGGTCAGGGTCCTCTAATAACTCTTGGAGAAACAGTATTTCAACTGCTTGTATCTTAGGTCACAGAGTGACACAGCATGCAGCCTCCCTCCAGCCCACATCTAGTATTTCTCCCTGTTTTCTGCACTTCCAGAAATCTGCTAATCTGATAGCTGCTAAAGCTGGGTAGTTGTTGTCAAAGTTGTGGAAATCTTTTCCAAAATATGGCTGAAGGTTACTATATTGTTTAAAAAAACACACAGGAAGACCTTTGGCAGACAACTCCAACCTGAAGTATTAATATTTCATGACTCTTTCCTTAATTGCAACTCTTCAGAGATGTGAATGATATTCTATCGTGAAGAAATAGCTCCTCTTTTGTTTAGACTATGTCTCATAACTTATGCCATAAGAAATATCCTGAAGCTAAATGTGACATTTTTTTTTTAAATTTGTGATGGAAAATCCTGATTTAAACAAGGGGACATCTAATACTCATGTATATTTCCTGATAACACTTGTTTTAGTTTTGGAGATGGGTGGATTTCTTTTCTGATTCTGTCTTGTAAATTGAGAACAGGAAGTTTGCTGGCTGGTGTATCTCTCATCACTTGTGCCTGGTAATGTGTGTGGGGGAGATTATTGTCTTGTTCTCTTGGTTTCTGACTTGTAGGGAATAGAGTTTTTCTGAGATTCTCACCATTATCTTTGCCTTTGTCAAAGGGGTATTGCAACTTAACTTGTGTTTCTTGCTGTCTCACTTTGGTGATTTTCCAAAATGAGGTATGAGGTAGAAGTGGTTTTTAAGTGGATATTTTTAATGTAGGAGTTCACTAATTACTGTTAGAAGCAACAGATGAGCTTAGAACAGTAACAAAACTTAATATCATCAGTTATTTATGTGCATAAGAAAATAAGTAGCAAACAAAATTAAAGACAGTTCTAATGACCATAATATCAAAAGCAAAATACTTGGGAATTTTTCAAAAAATGTGAACACTTGAACATTTAACATGGCTTGTTTTTAGAAAATATAACATCATCCCTAAGCCACTTCCTTTTTTGTGGGAACATTAACTTCATAGAAAGAAGACAGGAATTAAAAACTTCCCTGTGATCCTGAGCATAGGACCTAGGAATGGTCTACCAGTGAGCTCTATCATCATCCTATTCTTATTTTTCTTTGAGATATGGTCTTGCAAGTTAGTTTGGCTAAACTCAATGTTGTGACCCTCCAGACTTGGCTTCCCAAGGAGCTGGGGTTACATGCATGTGTAATCACAACCCCTAGCAGGGATTTCAGTCTTTTTTGTTTCTTTAGTTGTAGATGGAAACAGTACCTTTATTTTATATATTTATTTTTATGTGGTGCTGAGGATTGAAGCCAGTGCCTCACATGTGCTAGGCAGGTGCTCTACCACTGAGCCCCAGCCCCAGGTATTACATCCTTGACTTTCATATTACAGGTTGGCTCAGGATAATATCTATGTTTGCAAACATGTATAATGTCCCCATTATTGTGAGTAAAGGTAGAGACCACAATGAGAGAAAAAGTCTATCCTTATCCTTGGAAGTAGAACATCAAATGTAGATTCATCTTCAACTTAGTACCTGAAGATTTCCCAGATATTAAAAATATAAGCAAATGAGACATGAGGTCAAGGCTCTGAGAAAGGGGTGACTAGGCAATTCAAATTGTGAGGCAACAGACTGAGAAAATCAATGCTAAGTTAGCTGGGTATGGAAAACAGTGTCCCTCAAATTTTACTGTAGGATCAAAGAAGATATATAAGAAAATAAACTGGCAAGGTAGGCGGGCCTGTGACCCACCAGCAGAAGAGGAGCAGTGGCCTGCTGAGAGGCAGAGCCACCCCCTCCCCCCCACGCCTGCAAGGTAGACGGAACTGTGACCACCAACAGAACAGGCCAGACCTGCAACTGACAGACAGAACAGGCCCAGTGGCCTGAGGAAGGGTAGAGCCAACCCCCCCCCGCACCTGCAAGGTAGGCGGACCTGCGACCCACTGGCAGAACAGCCCCAGAGGCCTGCAGAGGGGCAGTGCCGCTGCCTGCACCTGCAAAGTAGGCAGAACTGCGACCACCTACAGAACAAGCCTAGCGGCCCGCAGAGGGACAGAGCCGCCGCCCGCGACTGCAAGGTAGGCGGACCTGCTACCGACCGGCAGAGCAGGCCCAGCGGCCTGCCGGTGTGGTAGGCACATTGCCCCAATTGGAGGAGGGGCAGAGCCGCCACCCGCGCCTGCAAGGGAGACTTTGCAACTATA
>NW_026005599.1:336894-349554 GCF_001458135.2 Marmota marmota marmota | reverse complement strand
TCTTCTTTGATATAAGGAGAGTAACTAAGAACAGAGTAGGGTTGAAAAGCATGAGAAGAAGATTAACATTAAACAGGGATGAGAGGTGGGAGGGAAAGAGAGAGAGAAGGGAAATTGCATGGAAATGGAAGGAGACCCTCAGAGTTATACAAAAGTACATACAAGAGGAAATGAGGGGAAAGGGAAAAATAATACAAGGGGGACAAATGAATGTCAGTAGAGGGGGCAGAGAGAAGAGGGAAGGGGAGGGGAGGGGAGGGGGGATAGTAGAGGATAGGAAAGGCAGCAGAACACAACAGACACTAGTATGGCAATATGTAAATCAATGGATGTGTAACTGATGTGATTCTGCAATCTGTATATGGGGTAAAAATGGGAGCTCATAACCCACTTGAATCAAAGTGTGAAATATGATATATCAAGAATTATGTAATGTTTTGAACAGCCAACAATACAAAATTTTAAAAAAATTTAAAAAAAACATGAATGGAAGTTAAAAAAATGAAAATAAACCATTTAGTGAGTACATTTTAAAAAGATTTTAATGGGTAGGAGTTGGTCAGAAGTCATCATTATCACACCCCACCCACACACCAACACCGTTACTTCCCTTTTATCTCTTCCCCACTTTAGCAGTCAAGACAACATCCACTCCTCAAGGTGCATCCTTGCATGAAGAGAATGGACTGAGGTATAGTACTCTGGGATCACAATGGGCAGATCTTTGCCTAGCTTATGTCAGAAACTAGCAAAGGAATGGCAGAGTTCAGGAATATCTCTGTCTCTTTTCTCTCACAAACAAGTAGCTAGAGATTTCAATTATAAATTGATGGATGAAGTGAACTTGGGAGTATTGGGCCAAATATTTGCCGCAGTCCGGCTGCAGCAAAATAACCGGGGGGTGACGAACAACTTGTGTAGATCGATACAGCAGGAGTGGGAGCTGTTTATTGTAGGACAGGAGTGGTATTTAAACATTCCACACAGCTTATCTTAATTAGCATAAACTAGATACATCAGTCAACCAATAAGAAATCTCCACACTTAATGGCTCGCTGGTGTTGCTTCACAAACCACTCCCTCTGGCATTTTGCCAGGCGCCATCCAGACTTGTTTACAGACTCTAAAAATATTTTGAACACTGAAAATATAAATGTTCAGCAGCCTAATGTCTTATTTCTTTTTCATCTTTGTTTTTGTTTTTGGTGCTGGATATTGAGCCCAGGGGCACTCAATCACTCAGCAACATTCCTGATCTTTTTTTGTATTTTAGTTAGAGACAGGGTTTCACTGAATTGCTTAGCCCTTTCCTAAGTTATTGAGGCTGGCTTTTTATCAGCCTCCAGAGACACTGGTATTACAGTCAGTCACCACCACACTTTGCTAAAGTTTTATTTCATTATTTGCACAAGAGCAGTTTTTCAAGTAATATAACCTTCTGAATGCTCTCAAATTATTGCACTTTGTGAAAAATTAAAAAGGACAGCTTATTATCTTTATATTAACAAACTTAAAGAATATGCTTTTTTAAGCCTTGGCTATTATTCAATTGATAAAATCAGGTTAAGACATAATTTATTGTTTATTTATTCTTTTTTGGGGGGTATACTAGGGATTGGTCCCAGTATCACTCAACCACAAAGCCACTTCCCCAGTCATGTTTATATTTTTTAGGAACAGGGTAACACGGAGTTGCATAGGTCCCTATTAATTTGATGAGGCTGTCTTTGAACTCGTGAATGTCCTGCCTCAGCCTCCCCAGCCATTGGGATTGCAGGTATGTGCCCCCACTCCCAGTTTCTTTTCTCTTTTGTAGTTGTTGCATTCAAATTTTGCCAACACTTCCACATACATCATCCTTCTTTTGAAAGTTGAGTAATAAGTGAGGTGTGGAGGCACATTTCTTTTGTCGTGCTAGAGACTCGGGAAACTGAGGGAGGAGAATCACTATCTTGGAGCCAGCCTCCCATCTTGGTGGCACCCTCTACACTTTAAAAGTCCTTGTCTCAAAATATTTTTTTAAATGAAAAGGTTATATATGTATGCTGATACATTTGTGTCTAAACACAATGATAAATCTCTCTTTATCTATTATCTGTAATATACCATAGGTTCTTTTACAGAGTTACTCTTTGGAAATTTATGTTGTGGATAGTATTGCCATTAACATGGGAGGGTAGATACTCCAAAAGATGACTTTCATTTCTTTCAATTGTTGAAGTGGTTAATGTCAGTTATCCATCTGGGTGGATTGAGATACCCAGAGAATTGGTGTGGTAGATCTCTGCAGGTGTCTGTGAGTGTGCTTCTAGAAGGCTGAGTCAGAAAGCATGAGGAATACCTGCAATGAACTAATATATTGGTGTGTAATAGGTTTGGTTTGGAAAAAAGCAAGAGAAGTAGTCACTGGCTTATGCTCCAAGCTTCCTGAAGTCCCCTTTGGGGACTTGCACCATTGGCTCTACTGGGGTCTTTATATTTTTTTATTTGTTTTAATTAGTTATCCATGATAGCAGAATACATTTATATACTTTGCTATATCATACATAGATGGGATATAATTTCTCATGTTTCTGAATATACATATTGTGGAATCACATGGGTCATACATCCACATACATACATAAAGTAATAATGTCTGTTTCATGCTATCTTCCTTAGCCTCACATCCCCTGCCTTCCCCTGCTTTCACTTTCCTCTACCTAATGAAAGTTAATGCTACTTTTTTTTTTCTTTAGCATTACCATTCTTAATACACATATATACCACAATTTTGTATCTGTTTGTATGTAAGGTATGTTGACACTCAATTCAAGTCTTTATACATGTACTTTAGATGATTTTGTCCATCACATTCTACCATCCCTGCTAATCCCAATCCCCCTCCCTTTTCCTCCAACCCCTCTGCCCTATCTAGAATTCATCTATTCCTCCCATGCTCCCCCTGACTACTTTACATTGAGTCAGCCCCCTTATGTCAGGGAAACATTTGGTATTTTTTTGAGGGGGGGCATTGGCTAACTTCAATTATCTTTATCTTCTCCAACTCCATCCATTTACATGCAAATGCCATGATTTTATTTTTTTATTGCTGAATAAAATTCCATGGTGTATATATGCCACATTTTTTTAATCCATTCATCCACTGAAGGGCATCTATGTTGGCTTCACAGTTTAGCTATTGTGAATTATGATGCAATAAACATAGATGTGGCTGTGTCCCTGTAGTGTGCTTAGACTGAGGAGAGGAATAGGAGGGTCAAATGGTGGTTCCATTCCAATGTTTCCAAGGAATCTCCATATTGCTTTCCAAATTGGCTGCATCAATTTGCAGTCCCACCAGCAGTGTATGAGTGTACCTTTCCCCCACATCCTTGCTAACACTTATTGTTGTTTGTCTTCATATCAGCTGTCATTCCGACTGGAGTGAGATGATATCTTAGAGTAGTTTGAATTTGAATTTCTCTGGTTCCTAGAGATGATGAGAATTTTTTCATATATTTATTGATTGTATATCCTCTCCTGATAAGTATCTGTTTAGGTCCATAGCCCACTTGTTGATCAGGTTATTTGTTTTTTCATCTACCGGGATCTTTTAAGTCCTCTGTCCTGAACCACAGCTGCTTCATTGCTTCCTCATATTGTGAAGCTTTCAGCTTCTTGGACTGAGCTGTTACCAGTTTCCCAGCATTGCCATCCTGTAGGCAAAACTTTGGTGACTATTTCTCCCATGATTACATGAGTAAATATAATAAGCTCCCTTCTGTATACACATATACATTTTTTATGTATTCTTTTTTTCTGAAGAACCCTAAAATCACAAGCATATTCTCAATATCTGGGTCATATGGCATCTCTAGTTCTAAATTTTTTAAAAAAACACCTTAGTTTTTTTTTTTAATGTCTATTCAAAATTATATTCCTGGCAAGGATGTCCAAGTGTTTCCTTTTCTGCATATCTTCTGCAGTATGTGTTACCTACCAACATTTTGAGGAATAAGCCCACAAGCATGTGGTTATATCTCATTGTGATATAACCTTAAATCATAAAACTTCCAGAAAAAAATGAATTTTTTTTTTTTTTTTTGCCATTGGTGTTGGCAATGATTTTAGATAGAACATGCTGAGAATGTGCAAGGAAAACAGCTGAGATTATATAAAGCTAAAAATGCTTCTATACAGCCAAGGAATCAATCGATGAAATGTAAAAGTATACTGTGGGTTAAAGAAAATTCTTGCTAGCCCCATGTCTGATAAAAGCTCAACGTCCAAAATATATGAAACTTACACAACTCACCAAAATTTAATAAAAACCCCTCATAACCTAATTTAAATAAGGTAAAATACTTAGATTCTGCCCTAAAAAAGTGTGTAAAGACATATGAAAGTTACTCAAGATCATTTATTAGGTTACATAAAATGATAATTTAGCTTTTGTGCTTCATTTGTCTCTCAGGATTATGGGTGCACACACTCCATCCTGCATATAGCATCCTTAGATCAATTCCCAAAATGCCAGATTCTCATTTTCCCACATTATGATTCCTCATTATTCCATCTTAATTGCTAAGAAAGTCTTAAGCCTGGAAAACAACAAAATATAGATAAATTTCTAGATAATCATCAACTTTGAAAATTACTTCAGAAATCAATATAATACATTAGTAGACCCATATGTGAAGAAATATAAAATAGACCTACAAATCAACATTTAACTTTACAGCTGCTCATAAAAATACTTGCAGTTGATCTGATATAGGAGCACATGCCACTAGTCTTGACTACCTTGAGGCCACAGCAGGAGGAGGATTTAGGCTAAGGAATTTGAGGCCAACATGGCAAAATACCAGCTCTAAAACTTGACCCACCAAAAAAAACAAAGAGTGATCACATTTTTAAAAAGGTGCCTTCACAGGTGATTTCTATGAAACATGTAGTAAGGAATCAGTAACAATAATTCATGATCACGTCTAAATGTAGAAGAAGAAAATTGACTAATTTTGTAAGGCTAGAATTATCAGATAACACAGCATAAGAATAGAAATTGCAAACCATCTTCCTATAGATGTTGACCCAGATATTCAAAACCCCTAGCAAACTGAGAACAACAACAAAAAGAATGATTGGACTTCATGACCAAGAGGGACATTGTCATATGCTAAGTTTCCAAAAGTCATTTTGGTAAAGAAAAGCTTTTGGCAAATCACTTACCAAATTACTGTAAAACCTATGGCCAATTACAACCAGAGGGAAATTATTTTTCAATCCACTTAAGGACAGCTATAAACTGTTTACATACTTAATGGTGTGAACTGAAGTGTTTCAAAATTTAGTTTTAGAAAAAGAAAAAAAAATGCATGCTTTTCCGACTTCTAAATATTATTTGAGAATATTAAAGAGGATTTTATGCATCAAAAATCAAATAGCATATGCAGATGATACTATTATTTCTATAATGTTTCTAAGCAATTTCCATGAACTAATTAAACATAAGAATTTGTTCAATAATATCATGGGTTAAATGGTCAACACTAAATCATTTTAATTATATACAGTAGCAATGAGCAGTGTTCAAATGGAGGCACAAGTCCGTTCACAAATATAGGAAAAATAATCTAAATGAAAGTATTAACAAAAGAACTGTTCACTGCAAAGTAAATAGTAAAGATGAAAGTAAAATGCAAAAAAGATCATGGAAACAAAATGGAAAAACTGCTAATACTCAATGATTAAAAGTTTGATTTTGTTAAAACCACAATATTCCACAGTGGGTCGGCAGATTCAACATAAGTTAAGCAAAATTCAAGTCATTTTGTAAAAATCACCCAGCTGGGTCTAAAAATCATAAAAAATGCAAAGGAAATTAAACAGTATTGAAGTAAAAAATTGTGCAACTTTTATTGAAAATGTGCATTGCAAACAAAGTACATTGTGTTTGATATTAAATTTGGTAAGTATTTCTTAAATTGCTAATGAGCAGTATTCCCCATGCATGAAATGAGTGTCTATGTTAACCTATGAAGAATTAGGCTGGGATTGATATTTGATATCACAGCTACTACCTGCTGAGCTTCAGAGAATTTCTATTGCTTTCATGATAACTTTATTCTGCCTTGCAGATTTTCTGAACCATTCCTACCATAGATGTTCTGTTTCTTGTATTTTACCCAAGAATATCCCACTGGGTATCTGGTATTGAAATTCACATATATTCCTGCTCTTCCTGCAGCTGAGCACTAGAACATCAATGCAATTCAATGTCTCGGTGAGTGGTTGAAAGGATTCATCCTTGATCCTCATGAAGGCTGAAGTGTATTTATTTTTTTATTGATTTAAAAATGATAGTAGGATGCATTAAAATTCTTATTACACATATACAGCACAATTTTTCATATCTCTGTATATAAAGTATGTTGGCACCAATTCATGTCTTCATACATGTACTAGGAATAATGATGTCCATCACCTTTCACCATCCTGCTAATCCCGTGCCTCCTCCCTTTCCTTCCCATCCATCTGCCCCATCAAGGGCTTTTCTATTCCTCCAATTATCTCCCTACCTTCCTCACTATGAATCAGCCTCCTTATGTCATAGAAAACATTTGGCATTTGTTTTTTGGATTGGCTAACTTCACTGCTCCAACGCCATCCATTTACCTGCAAATGTCATGATTTTATTATTACTGTGTAAAATTCCATTGTGTATATATGCTACACATTTTTGATCCATTCATTCACTGAAGGGCATCTGGGTTGGCTCCACAGTTTATAGCAGCACAATTCACAATAGCTAAACTGATTCCTTGGAAATGTGGGAATGGAACCACCATTTGACCTAGGTATTCCACTTCTGGATCTGTACCTAAAGGACCTAAAAATGGCATACTACAAGAACACAGCCACATCAATGTTTATAGCAGCACAATTCACAATAGCTAAACAACATTATTACACCCGACACACACACCCACGCCATTACTTTTCTTTTACATCTTCCCCACTTTAGCAGTCAAGCCACATCCACTCCTCAAGGTGCATCCTTGCATGAAGAGAAAGGACTGAGTCTGTTGTGTTCTGGGGATCACAATGGTCAGAACTCCTTGCCTAGCTTATGGCAGAAACTAGCAAATAAATGGCAGAGTTCAGGACTATCAATATCTCTGTCTCTTTTCTCTCACAAACCAATAACTAAAAATTTCAATTATAAATTGATGGATGAAGTGAACTTGGGAGTTTTGGCCAAATATTTGAAACACTTAAAATACAATTGTTCAGCAGCCTAATGCTTTATTTCACTTTCATCTTTGTTTTTGGTTCTGGGGACTGAGCCCAGGGGCACTCGACCCCTCGGAAACATCCCAGATAATTTTTTTTTTGTATTTTAGTTACAAAGAGAATCTCACTGAGTTGCTTAGTGCTTTGCTAAGTTGTTGAGGCTGGCTTCAAACTCACCATGAGAGACACTGGAATTACAGTCATGCACCAGCACACACAGCTAATGTTTTATTTCATTGTTTGCACCACAGCAGTTTTTCCGAGTAATGTCATCTACTGAATGCTCTCAAATTATTGGACTTTGTGAAAATTTCAAAGAGAATAGCATATTATATTTATATTAACAAACTTAAAGTAGAGACATGATTTTTATGCCTTCTTCTCAATTGATAAAATCAGGTCAGGACACAGTTTTCTAGTTTGTTTATTCTTTTTTTTAAAAAAACTAAGGATTGGTCCCAGTTGCACTCAACAACAGAGCCACTTCCCCAGTCCTTTTAAAAATTACTTTATTTAGAAACAGTGTCTTACTGAGTTTTATACATCCCTAATAATTTGCTGAGGCTGAGTTTGAACTCATGAATTTGCCTTAGCCTCTGAAGCCATTGGAATTGTAGGGATGTGCCCCCACACCTAGCTTCTTCATTCTTTTGTGGTTCTTTCTTTTTTATATAAGTTCAAGTTGAATAGAAGTATATTTAACAATACACAGAAAAAAGTCAGTGATATAGGTAAGCAATTTAACATATTCACTAAAAAGTATATTGTATATTTGCAAATGGCATATTACTCAGCCATCAATACAAACTCCTCTAATGGTAAGAAAAATAGATGGAATTGGATGATGTCATGATAAGTGAAGAAACACACACACACACACACACACACAAGTATCACATCTTATATATGTTAAATAAAATCATGTGAATGTATAATCGTGATTAGTATGTCTGAGGAGTCTGCAGGGGCATCAAGGGAAGAAGAGGGTATTTGAATATCATACACACATGTATATGCATCTATAAACATCACACTGAGTCACATTAATATGTGCAATTGCTATGTGATGATAAAACCCATCATATCATGCAATTACTTAATTCTGCACTAAGAACAGAATCCTACTGTCTTTTGGAATTTTCAGGATATGATGTGATATTATTAATGATGCTCTCTGATAACCGCCAGGATCTCCCTATGTATTCATCATTTTTTTCTTCCAGACTCTGCACATAGAGTATTCAATGTATTTCTCCTCCTGGATCATCTCACTTAGCCTGAAGTTCCCAAGCTTCTCCATGTTACTGGAGAATATTCTTCTGTTTCTGGGGTTAGGATCCAGGTTTTCCTTGTAGAGTAATAAGTGAGGTGTGGAGGCACATTTCTTTTATCATGCTAGGGACTGCAGAGATTGAGGGAGGAGAACCACTATCTTGGAGCCAGCCTCGGCATCTTGGTGAGACCCTCTGCACCTTAAAAGACCTTGTCTCAAAATAATTGTAAAAAAACCTGATAAGGCTATATATGTATTTTTACATGTTTGTGTGTAAAGACAATGATAAATATATCTTTATCTATTATCTGTAATAAACTATAAGTTCTTCTTACTGAGTTATGCTTTGATGGAAATTTAGGTTGTGGATAGTGTTGTGGTTAACTTAGAAGTGTAGACATTCCTAAAGATGGATTTCATTTCTTTCAATTATTGAAATGGTTAATGTCAGCTGTCAATTTGAGTGGATTGAGATACCTAGAGAATTGGTGCGGAACATCTCTGCAGGTGTCTGTGAATGTGCTTCCAGAAGGCTGAGTCAGAGAGCATGGGGAATGCCTGTAATGAACTTATATATTGGCATTCAGTAGGTTTTATTTGAAAAAAAAAAAGCAAGAGAAGCTTCACTGGCTTATGCTCCAAGCTTCTTGACTGGGTGATTCTCCAGCCTTTGTGGACTTACACCATTGGCTCTACCAGGGTCTTTTATTTTATGTTTTAATTAGTTATTCTTGATGGTAGAATTCACTTACATTCTTTAATATATTACACATAGATAGGATATAATTTCTCATTTTTCTGAGTATAAATATTGTAAAATCACATTGGTCATACAGCCACATACATACATACATAAAGTGATAATGTCTGTTTCATTCTCTTCCTTATGCTCACATCCCCTGCCTTCCCCTCCTTTCACTTCCCTCTACCTAATCTAAGGTAATGCTATTATTTTGCTTTTTTTTTTGCATTACAATTCTTAAAACACATATATACAAATATCAATATTTGAGATTATATATATCTGTATATAACAAATGTTGACACCCAATTCAAGTCTTCATACATGTACTTTGGATAATGATGTCCATGACATTCCACCATCCTTGCTAACCCTCTGCCCCCTCCTTTTCCCTCCTACTCTTCTACCCTATCTAGAGTTTGTCTATTCCTTGTATGCTCCCCTCCCTACCTCACTATGAGTCAGCCTCTTTCTATCAGAGAAAACATTTGTCATTTGTGTTTTTGGAGGCGTTGGCTACCTTCACTTAGCATTATCTTCTCTAACTCCATCCATTTACCTGAAAATTCCATGATTTTATCCTCTTTTATTGCTCAGTAATATTCCATTGTGTACATATGCCACATGTTTTTTCATCCATTCATTGAGGGAAGGGCATCTAGGTAGGCTCCACAGTTTAGCTATTGTGAATTGTGCTGCTATAAACATGGATGTGGCTGTGTCCCTATAGTATGCAGTTTTTAAATCTTTTGGGTATAGACCTCGGAGAGGGATAGCTGGATCAAATGGTGGTTCCATTCCCAGATTTCCAAGGCATCTCCATATTGCTTTCCATATTGGCTGCACCAATTTGCAGTCCCACCAGTAATGAATGAGTGTGCCTTTTCCCCCGCATCCTCGCCAACATTTATTGTTTGTCTTTATAATAAATAGCTGCCATTCTGACTGGAGTGAGATGATATCTTAAAATTGTTTTGATTTGTGTTTTTCTGATTGCTAGAGATGATGAGCATTTTTTCATATATTTGTTGATTGATTGTATATACTCTTAGAAGTGTCTGTTCAGGTCCTTGACCCATTATTGATTTTATTATTTGGTTCTTCATCTACCAGGTTCTATTAAGTCCTCTGGCCTGGACCACAGCTGCTTCATTTGCTTCCTCACATGGTGAAGCTTCCAGCTTCTTGGACTTAGCTGTTTCCAGTTTTCCAGTGTTGCCATCCTGCAGGCAAAAATTTTGTGACTGTTTCCCCCATGACTATGTGAGTAAATATAGTAAGCTCCCTTCTGTATACACATGTACATTTTTTTGTATTTTATTCTTTTTCTGAAGAATCCTGAAAAATAAAACAAAATGTCTGCATTGTATGGCATCTCTAGTTTTCATTCTTTGAAAAACCCCATTATAGATTTTTAAAATGTTTATTCAAATTTATGTTCCTGGAAAGGATGTCCAAGTGTTTCCTTTTTCTGTATATCCTCTGCAATATGTGTTACCTACCAACATTTTAAGAATAGCCCACAAGTGTGCAATTATATCTCATTGTGATGTAAGCTGAAATCATAAAAATTCCAGAAGAAAATGAGAAAAATTCCTGGCCATTGGTGTTGGCAATGGTGTTAGATAGAACATGCTGAGAATGTGGAAGGAAAAACAGAGATAAGTGAGACTTTATACTTATTAGTTAGCCTAATAAGTGATCTTGAGTAATATATTTAATGGTGCAAACCGAAGTGTTTCACAATTTAGTTTTAGAAAAATGAAAAAAATGTATTTTCTGACTTCTAAATATTGTTTGAGAATATTAAATGGAATTTTGTAAATCAAAAATCAAATAGCGGAAAAAAGAGGAAGATGGCGGTGAGGGGAGTGCATTGCCCCCGTGTGCCGCGTCACTGTGTGGGAGTATAACAAGTCAGGATGGCTAAAGGCTATCTTGTTAGGAATTTCCAGCAATAGTGGGGTGCTCCAGAACCTGAAGGAAGGATTTCCATCGCACGAGGATCGGCTACGGGGACTCAAACACGAGAGATTTGTTGCACGGAGGGTAACACTGCTTATTCAGCAAATTGCCCCGCGGCTAGAGTCTGCAGCGCGTGCTGGGAAACGAGGAGGAGATAGTGGCGCAGGGATACAGCGCTGCAGTTGCTGCCAGCCGTGCAAGCACCGTACTCAGTGCTGAATTCTGGGTTCGAGATGGGGGAAGGAAGCGGTCCATTTCGGTTCTCCACACCGGTCAGACCACAGAGGAGGCCAGCGGCCACCATCTTGGAGAGCTGACATCACCATCCCTGTTTTCGATTGACCACAGCTCATTCAGCCATAGAACAGGTAATTTCAGGCTGCCATTCGCCTGCGGCTTGCAGACAGATTACTCAGGCTCAGTGCCTGAGTGCTTCTTGGAGCCTGCTCTTATCAGAGCATACACGGAGCACGAAGAGGCCGAGTTCCGGCTCCTGGAACTGCCCTGGCCCAGGGCTAAGGAGCCCGTGGAAACTGCTTCTTGGAGCCTGCTCTTACCAGAGCATACACCGAGCACGGAGCAGCCAAGTTCCGGCTCCCGGAACTGCTCTGGCCCAGGGCTAAGGAGCCCGTGGAAACTGCTTCTTGGTCCGGGTCCTGCTGAGGGCCGGACAGGACTCACCCGTTGCTTTGGTTACCCGGCAAAGGGAACGAAATGATGCCATTCGCATAGGATACCAACATGGCAGAGATCTGATGTCATCAGAAAGCGGCGGAGGAGAGATCTTCATCAATACCAGCAGCGACAGAAACACTTCGTCTCCTGGTAGGGAGGGTGAGGCACAGACACCCGAGTTTCTCTCAATTTGTCGTCGAGCCAGAGGGGAGGAGCCGGGCCACCGCCCGTGCCCGGAGCAGGCCCAGCGGCTCACAGGCGTGGTGATCGCGTGACCCCAATTGGAGAGGGGGCGGAGCAGAGCCACCACACGCGCCCACAAGGTGAACAGACCTGCGACCCAGTGGTACACGGGCGTGGTAGGAGGGGCAGGGCAGAGCCGCCGCCCGCGCCTGCAAAGTAAGCAGACCTGCGACAGACTGGCGGGTCAGGCCCAGCGGCCTGCCAGCGTGGTACACACGTCAACCCAAATGGAGTAGGGACAGAGCAGAGGCCCGGATCAGGCCCCGCCGGTGTGGTGGTCACGTGACCCCAATTGGAGTGGGGGCGGACCGGAAATGCCACCCGTGCCCGCAGGGTGAGCAGACCTGTCACCAACCTGCAGATCAGGCCCAGCAGTCCGCAGGCATGGTAGGAGGGGCAGGGCAGAGCCGCCGACCGCGCCTGCAAGGTAGGCAGACCTGCGACAGACCAGCGGATCAGGCCCAGGAGCCTGCTGGCGTGGTACACA
>NW_026005599.1:318669-322665 GCF_001458135.2 Marmota marmota marmota | reverse complement strand
ATTTTTTCATGTACTTGTTGATTGATTGTATGTCCTCCTCTGAGAAGTGTCTGTTCAGGTCCTTGGCCCATTTGTTGATTGGGTTATTTGTTATCTTATTGTTTAATTTTTTGAGTTCTTTGTATACTCTTTATATTAGGGCTCTATCTGAATTGTGAGGAGTAAAGATTTGTTCCCATGATGTAGGCTCCCTATTTACCTCTCTTATTGTATCTCTTGCTGAGAAAAAACTTTTTAGTTTGAGTAAGTCCCATTTGTTGATTCTTGTTATTAACTCTTGTGCTATGGGTGTCCTATTAAGGAATTTGGAGCCCGACCCCACAATATGTAGATCAGAGCCAACTTTTTCTTCTATCAGACACAGAGTCTCTGATTTGATATCAAGCTTCTTGATCCATTTTGAGTTAACTTTTGTGCATGGCGAGAGGAGGGGATTCAGTTTCATTTTGTTGCATATGGATTTCCAGTTTTCCCAGCACCATTTGTTGAAGATGCTATCTTTCCTCCACTGCATGCTTTTAGCCCCTTTATAAAATATAAGATAATTGTAGTTTTGTGGATTGATTTCTGTGTCCTCAATTCTGTACCATTGGTCCACATGCCTGTTTTGGTACCAGTACCATGCTGTTTTTGTTACTATTGCTCTGTAATATAGTTTGAAATCTGGTAGCACTATACCACCTGATTCACACTTCCTTCTTAGAGTTGCTTTTGCTATTCTGGGTCTTTTATTTTTCCATATGAATTTCATGATTGCTTTCTCTATTTCTACAAGAAATGCCGTTGGGATTTTGATTGGCATTGCATTAAACCAAATTTTTTAATCCATTCTTCCACTGAAGGGCATGTAGGTTGGCTTCACACTTTAGCTATTGTGAATTGTGCTGCTGTAAACATTGATATGGCTGTGTCTCTGTAGTATGCTGTTTTTAAGTCTTTTGAGTATAAACTGAGGAAAGGAATAGCTGGGTCAAGTGATGGTTCCATTCCCAGTTTTCCAAGGAATTTCCATACTGTTTTCCTTATTGGCTGCACCAATTTGTAGTCCCATCAGCAATATGTGTGTACCTTTTTCCCCACAGCCTCACCAACTGTTATTGTTGTTTCTCTTCAAAATAGCTGCCATGCTGACTGGAGTGAGATGATATCTTAGAGTAGTTTTGATTTGCATTTCTCTAATTGCTAGAGTGATGAATATTTTTTATGTATTTGTTGATTGATTGTATATCCTCTTCTGAGAAGTATCTGTTCAGGTCCTTGACCCATTTTTCTCTTGGGTTATGATTTTTTTGGTACTTGGCTTTTTGAGTTCTTTATATACCCTCAAGATTAGTGTTCTATCTGATGTGTGAGGGGTAAACATTTGCTCCCAGGATGTAGGCTCTCTATTCACCTCACAGATTGTATCTTTTTCGGAGAAGAAACTTTTTGGTTGGATTCCATCCCATTTGTTGATTTTTGGTTTTAATTCTTGTGCTATAGGAATCTTATTAAGGAAGTTGGGGCATAATCACACTTGATGGAGATTAGGACCTACTTTTTCTTCTATTAGATGCACAGTCTGTGGTTTATTTCCTAGGTTCTTGATCCACTTTGAGTTGAGTTTCATGCATGTGACAGATAGGATTTTAATTTCATTTTGTTGCATATGGGTTTCCAGTTGTCCCAGCACCATTTGTTGAATATGCGATCTTTTCTCCAGTGCATGCTTTTGGCACTTTTGTCTAATATAAAATAATTGTAATTTTTTGGGTTAGTATCTGTGTCCTCTATTCTGTACCATTGGTCTACCAGTCTGTTTTGGTGCCAATACCATACTGTTTTTGTTATTATTGCTCTGTAGTATAGTTGAAGTTCTGGTATACTGATGTCATCTGCTTCACTCTTCCTGCTAAGGATTGCTTTGGCTATTCTTGGTGTCTTAATATTCCAGATGAATTTCATGATTGTCCTTTCTATCTCTATGAGGAATGCCATTAGCATTTTGATCAGAAATGCAATGAACATGTATAGTGCTCTCAGTAGTATGGTCATTTTGATATTAGTAATTCTGCCTATTCAAGAAAAAGGTAGATATTTACATCTTCTAAGGCCTTCTTTGATTTCTCTCTTTATGGTTCTGTAGTTTTCGCTGTATGATTTTTCACCTCTTTAGTTAACTTGATTCCCAAGTTTTTTTTTTTTTTTTTTTGTGTGTGTGTGTGGTGATTGTAAATGGGGTAATTTTCCTCATTTCCTTCTCAGAGGATTTGTCACTGATATACAGAAATGCCTTCGATTTATGGGTGTTGACTTTATATCTTGCCACTTTGCTGAATTCATTTATTAGTTCTAGAAGTTTTCAGGTGGAGCTTTTTGAGTCTTCATGTATAGAATCAAATGGTCAGCAAATAGTGCTAATTTAAGTTCTTCTTTTGCCAAATTGCTCTGGCCAGTGTTTCAAGAACTGTGGTGAAAGAGGGCATCCCTGTCTTGTTCCAGATTTTAGAGGGAATGCCTTTAATTTTTCTCTATTTAGAAAGATGTTGGCTTGGGGCTTAGAGTAGATAGCCTTTATGATGTTGAGATATGTTCCTTTTATCCCTAGTTTTTCTAATGTTTTGAACATTAAAGGGTACTGTGTTTTGTCAAATGATTTTCTGCATCTATTGAAATGATCATATGATTTTTATTTTTTTCTAATTCTATTGATGTGATGAATTATATTTATTAATTTCTGTAAGTTAGACCAACCTTGCATCCCTGGGATGAATCCCACTTGGTCATGGTGAACAATCTTTTTGATATGTTTTTGTATCTGATTTGCCAGAATTTTGTTGGGAATTTTTGCATCTAAGTTTTCTTTGATGTGTCCTTGCCTGGTTTGGGAATCAGGATGATATTGGCCTCATAGAATGAGTGTGGAAGTACTCCCTTGTTTTGTATTTCCTGAAATAAATTGAAGCATATTTGTTCTTCTTTAAAGAACTTGTAGAACTCAGCTGTGTAGCCATCTAGTTCTGGGATTTTCTTGGTTGCCAAGCTTCTGATGGCTTCTACTATTTTTCCACTTGATATTGGTCTGTTTGAATTGAGAAGACATACACAATTTAATCTGGGCAATCATATGACTTAAGAAATTTGTCAATGTCTTCTATTTTATTGGGGTATATGTTTTCAAAATAATTTCTAATTTTCCTCTGCATTTCTGTACTGTTTGTTGTGATATTGCCTTTTTCATCATGTATGCTAGTCATTTGGGTTTTCTCTTTCTCTTTGTTAGCAAAGCGAAGGGTCTGTCAATTTTATTTTTTCAAAGAACCAACTTTTTGTTTTGATTTCATTGATTTCAGCTCTAATTTTAATTATTTGTAGCCTTCTACTGTTTTTGCTGCTCATTTGTTCTTCTTTTTCTAGGGCTTTGAGATATAGTGTGATTTCACTTATTTGTAGGTTTTTTTCTTCTTTTGAGGAATGAGCTCCATGCAATGAAGTTTCCTATTGGTACTGCTTTCATTGTATCCAAAAAATTTTGCTGTGGAGTGTATGTTCTAGTTTACCTTCTAAAATTTTTCTAATCTCCTCCTTGATGTTTTCTGTAACCCATTGCTCATTCAGTAGCATCTTGTTCAGTCTCCATTGGATGCAGAATTTTGTATTATTATCATTTATTTCCAATTTCATTCCATTATGATCTGATAAAATGCATGGTATTTGGTAAGAGTTTCCCTGCAGCATAGTATATGGTTTATTTTTGAGAATTATCCGTGTGCTAAGAAAGTGTATCCACTTGATGCTGGTTGATCTATTCTATATATGTCAGTTAAGTCTAAGTTAATAATTGTGTTATTGGGCTCTATAGTTTCTTTATTAAACTTTTGTATGGAATGTTGGTCCAGTGATGAGAGGTGTGTTAAAGTCACCCAAGATCATTGTGTTGTTGTCAATTTGACTCTTGAGAAGAGTTTGTTTGATGAACATAGCTGCACCATGGTTTAGGATATATATATATATATA
>NW_026005599.1:312223-313308 GCF_001458135.2 Marmota marmota marmota | reverse complement strand
ATATATATATCATATATATATATATATATATATATATATGATATATATATTAATGATTGTTAGGTCTGGTTGGTGTATGGTTCCCTTGAGTATTATGAAATGTTCTTCTTTATCCCTTTTGATTAACTTTGGCTTGAAGTCTACTTTATTTGATATGAGTATGAACACCTCTGCTTGCTTTCGAGGTTCATGTGAGTGGTATGATTTTTCCCATAAAATGAGTCTCATGTAGGCAGCATATTGTTGGATTTTTTTTTATCCAGTCTACTAACCTATGTCTTGGGTGGTGAGTTTAAGCCATTAACATGTATGGTTACTATTGAGACATGGTTTGTATTTCCAGCCATATTTGTTTATTTTTGCTACTTGACTTGAAGTGTTTATTATTTAATTTTTAATTGGTATCTACTATTTGTATTTACATAGGATCCAGCATTGCAATTAAACATGAGTAGTGATCAAATCAGCACAATTTCCACCTTCTAAAATAATATTTTGAAGTTTGAAACCTGCAAACTCTTGTTATAATGTCCACAGTGTAATAATTACTTGTACAATTCAAACTATGTACTATAAAATTAAGAGTTACTTTTTCCTCTTAACTGCTTTTCAGCACTCCTTGCTGAATGTCTCTCTTATAACAGATAATAAAAGCTTTTCTCTTTTGTGGTTCTTTGTGATCAACTTTTTCAGCTTCAACATGAGTGCAAACATACAGGATTTGTGAAATATAAACAAAAATCACTAGAAAAAAGACAATCTCCAATGATAAGTCCAGAAAAAAGAATATAAGTTTCTAAATTTTATACTGTAATCCCAGTGCCTTGGGAGGATGGTGAGTTCAAAGCCAGCAACAGCAATGCCCTGAGCAACTCAGTGAGAAGCTGTCTCTAAATAAAATACAAAATAGGAGTGGAGATGTGGCTTGATGTTTGGGTGCCCCTGAGTTTAATCCCTGGTACCCCCCCCAAAAAAAAAAATTAGGATTCACATTTAATCACTAACTAGGTCTTAGTTCATTTTTTGGTTATATATATATATATATATATATATATATATATATATATATATATATATATATATAT